>NC_051161.1:159070485-159304712 GCF_013339745.2 Dermacentor silvarum
TTATCATAAGCATTTTATCCCCAATATCACAAAAAGAAAGCTTAATTACAACTAAAAAATTCACGCTTTTAATATATGTAAAATATTCTCTAAACATAGCGAAAATACCAATAACACGGTTATTAAATTATGCATATATCGTTTTTTTTTTCAAAGCCACATAACTATAGAATATGCGTAACACAGGTTACACGTTTAAGTGAACCGGTGAGCCGTTCAAATGAACCGGTTCATTTCAGTGAGCCGTTTTGCCCATCTCTAGTGTGATGCCGCAAGCGAAGTTATCACCAACCTTGGCTCTGTGGGTCATCTCACGGACGTCGAGTTCCTCGAGGGTGCCTACTAGACCATTGTCGTCACGGAAGCCACACAACACTCGTGGGATCCCCACCAGGAAGGACTGCGCCACCACTTGAGCAGCTTGAACCTGCGAAAATGACAGAAGCGACATAGCTATCGAAGCATGTATGGAATTAAGTTAATGGTAGTCCTAAGTTATTGTATATTTGTAAATTACCTTTATGGCACACAGAAAATGTCACTCTTATTGCATGTGAAGTTGGTGTGCCAGTAAAGGCAGAAAACTGAAAGACAGGTCGCAATAGCATATTGAGGTTCCCACAATAGCTGTCCTCTACTTCATGGACTTGTACAGTGTGTGCTGAGACTAATTACCATTTAGGCAATAAAAAAGAATAAAATCGCATCCCAAAGGAACAAAACACTCAATTTAGAGAGTTCTGAGAACCTTCTTCAGCACAAAAACAGGCCAAATATGTGAAAATGAAAATAGTTTAAAATTCATGATGTGACACTGACAAAGGGTGCTACAGCTTTCATGTGAAATTCAAAAAGGGGAATTCTGGCATTCATTTTCTTCACTGGAAAGTGAGCCTTTCCGCCAAATACAGTAAACCCTGTTAACTTGCAGCTGCAAAAACAGGTTAAAAATTTCGAGATAAGTGAAATCACGAAAATAAAAGCCCACTGGCTGCACATAGACCCCGTGAATCCTACCCAAAATGCCGCCAGTAATATCGCATTTATTCGCGGTAAATGAATGCACTCGCGTCATGAACGCACCCCAACTTTGCTACTGTGCCGTCCCACGATCGAATGGCTGTGGTGTATTTTTCCGGATGGACTAGAATCCTTTACTCATGCACATGTGTTTAAAGCAAGCGCACTTAATATCAATGCCCATTGCTGTGTTGGGAATACTTAAAAATGATGGCAGGTGAGGAATTCCGAGATCATGTAAACAAAATTCGCAGCTAACTTCTGTAGGCTACACAGCCACGCTAGCGGCAACATGCCGCAGCGGCACACCGGCAGGGGCGGTGGGTTTGATGACCGAGAAGCTGACTGGCAGAGCCATGACGAGAGAACACTGGCAGTAAGCATGCGGTAGGACAGGCTGTGTCTAATCACGGTAGCTTGGGGCCTACACAATGGGAAACTGTGACAGCGCTCAGCTTGTTCTCACAACTCTAGAGAGAAAAACAATGTAACTGGCTCTCTGCAACAGTTACTTTAGGCAGTTTACGAACTTTGCTCTGACGTAATAGTAGACAGCGCGCACGCAATGCATAGCCCGGCGCGAGGGCGAGGCGTACAGAGAATCGAAGTGAAGAAGGGTCGGCCGGCACTTGGTCAGTATAGACAGCCTAGTCGTGCATAGAGTGTCGAATTCGCGTGTCTGTTGTTTGCTTTGGTGCCCGTCTTTGGTGTTGCTGTGTGCGATGGGCCCCAAGTCGAGTTATATGCCTGCTGTGATACAGAGAGTTTATCTGCTCACAAAACGGAAACGCTGATCAGACACCGGGTAAACTTTGACATGCCGATGAGCAGGAGGGTCGAGGAAAGCGATGCAAGCATAATGCCAAAACAACAAGTGCCGAAAAGCAGCACTTCAACATGATGCTTGCGATAACGGCAGACGGCTGGAAGCGCTGCGAGGACGAGCTGTTGTGGATCCACAATGACAGGTCTGGTGGTTCCGATGTGGCGTGAAATGCAATAAACCTGGTTCGGTATGCAAACAGTATCGTGCATTTTTACTGCAAAGATAAGTATCTGATTGCTTTTTCAAATTATTACTGTCTTTTTTCAATTTTTACTGTTTCGAAAAAGTTCCCATAAAATTTACTCCGCATAATGAACAACCCCCCCACCTTTGGTTTGGAATTTTGGGAAAAAAAAAGTGCATTCATTACGCAAGTATATACAGTATTCTTGGTCATTTTCGCATGTATCGGCTCTGGGTCACATTGGCATCTACTTTGCTGATTAATGTATTGATCAGATGTTTGCTTGTATTCAGTGTTATCTTTCCTGGTTTTGATTCTTGTAGTGAAGTTTGGAGTTTCCAGCCCTCCAATAATTCTGCTTCGATAAGTCCTAGCAAGTCTGTATCTGAGATTACACCTTGGACTGTGTTCAGCGATGTGGGGTCACTGTTGTGGGGTCACTGTTGGGGGTCACTGTTGTGGGGTGTCAGCAAAGGCTGTTTGTTAGTTTTGCAAGCTTTTCGTGTTGCAGCTAGTCACGAACATCGAGGAGGAGGTCACCGCTAGCTACCTTGCTAGCTTTATAGCCTGTCCAATTGTGTTGGTCAAGGATTTGCTGCAGGAAAGAGTGACATAAATCTTTCTCATTTTCAGGTTTTTTGCTGTGGGCTGTGTTCAGTTAAGACGTTGGTGCATGTCTGCCAACCCCTTTTAATTTTGCCGAAAAATATAATATATTTTTGCTGGCCGAGTCCCCAGAACCACAAAACCATTGTTAATGTAGCGAAAATAATTTTAGATTTGCCACAAAAATTTCAGATGATTCCACTGAGCCGGAACCGCTTTTTGTGAATTTCATGAAAATGGGATTTCGATGTGATCCCAGAAAACTACTGTAGCTGTGGGCCTGAAGGATTTTCTTGGCATAATATGAACAGTGTGTGTTGACAAAATGTTAGCTTACAATGTTGGCGCTGTCATTAAAAAAAATTGCAGATACGGCACATTGTTCAATAGCACTCAAAGTTTAGATTTTTTGCTCCCTGTGTATAGCAGTCAGAAGTTTCAAAATTATTTTCAATTTTCAAACATATATTAGGTTAATAAGTGTGCTAAATGCAATTACCGTGAGTAACGTCAAATGGCATCCAAAAATGCCTAGTGTGGGCATGTCTCTAAAGATGCAATAACTTAAAAATCAAATTTAAAAAAAAGAAAGCCATCTTCGATATTCTTTAAAGTCTCCAGAATTAAAGCCAAGCCTGTGTCCTAACTGAATCTGTAAAAAGATGTTGCATTATTTTTGTGAGGTCTGAGTTATAAAGCGAGAAATGTGTCCAAATTGACGTTAATGCCCTAACCCCGGAAATGAGCGAGCATGTATCTGTAGTTTCCAGGTTCATTATTTTTAGGCCGTAAATAGGTTTCGTTGTGGTCAGGAAATGGCGAATTTACAGGAACAAAAAAAAAAAAAAAACGAAGAGATGGTTCCAGCTCAGTGGAATCTTCTGAAATTTTTTTGGTCAGTTTAAAATTTTTTTTCACTACATTAAAAATGGTTTTGTGCTTCTAGAGACTTGGCCAGCAAAATATTTTTTTCCTTAAGAGGGGTCGGCAGACATGCACCGACATTCTGAACTATGATAACGTGGTATTATCGGAATGTTGGGAATGGGAATGGGAATGTCATGTTGAATGAAAAATGTCACAGAGCCTCTGGTGCATATGTGCTTTAAAGCAGTACAATCTGGTAGCAAGGGGAAAGGTGCTCTATGCATGTTGATTGTTGTAGTTGCTTGGCAATGATGGCAGCCTCCCACCACAGAGTCCAACAAGGGGACGCTACCACTTTTGACAGAGAATTGGCTTGCATACGTCACTCATACATCACTACTAGTATAACCCAATGTGCTGTACTCAAGGTTAGAACTACCGCACCAGATTAACGCCCAAGCCACCTGAGAAAGACAGGAAAATCGGGAAGAAAGGAGATGACAGGACAGAAAGAAAATTCAGAGGAAAATAAACGATCAAGGTGAGGGACAGGAAAAGGCGAGCGCCGATTTCCCTCAGAAGGGTCAATTCAGGGTGCCGTCTATGTGAAGCCGAGGCCAAAGCGGTGTGTCTAAACAACGGCCATTGGCTACATCCCCAGGATCCCCTTTTGAAAGTGAAACTTTTATGAAAGTGAAACAAGACCCAGCCGCATACAGCTGAGCACAGGAGAGTCTAGCCCCCATGTGTCTGGGGTCCATGGTGTCGCAACACACCAAATGCATGATAAAGCAAACTCCCCTGTGGGGTTTCAACATTCAGACTTCAGTTTCTTCATTTACCTTCTTCTGATCTGGCAAGAGCAGAGCCAGGTATATGAGAGCGGTATGTGAGAATTTTGGGCATGGCGCTCTTGAAGCATTTATATGAGTGTACCAGTTGCACAATTGCATTTCTTCCTCTCTTCAGAATATCAGCTATTTACATCTGATTTGTAACCCACACTGCCATTTTCAAAAGAGATTCCTAGAGGAATGTGGGAGCACAATGCAAAATCCAGTGAGGTGCCTTGTGGCAGAATACTTTGAAACACCTCCCCTATGAAGTACTGGTTTCACGATGAGTTTCACTACACCACCAATATTGCAATGCATGCTGGTAGTACTAGTGAGATGACGAACGACTGTGGTGAGAAGCATGTTGAGTTTATATCATTTTGACCTCGCTTACCCGTGGAGATCAAAAAGCAGAAAAGGTAGGAACACAGATTCTGCAATAGGAATGGGGTTCAGCAGACACACGCTCCCATTTCCCCCTAGAACTCACTGCAAAAATCCACAATGGCACTGTCCTCGACATTTCCCTCAATGTTGCTTTGAACACCATAGGGACGAGGACTACTGACTAGCTGCACACCCATTTCACAGGTGTGGGATAGGGCATGAGAGAGTGACAAAAGGTGCGAGTGCTGGTTATTGAGAGTACGTATGAAAGTCAGTGACGGTGAGTGTGAATGAACCGTATCAATGTGACTGAATGCCTATGAGTGTGAGTGCACATGAATGTGAGGGTGCACACAGCCCCCGAAAATAGTGGTGAGTGAGTGTTACTCCGCTGACGTATGAATGTCATCGTGGTGCTCACCAGGCCGCTGTGCGGGCACTCTGAACGTGGTGAAGTCGGTCTATTGAAGCAGACTATATCTGCAGAGGACTTACCGGCAGAAGTTTCGGTACTGCTGCTCGGAGAGGCAATCTCGTGAGGTCTTGAGCTCGACATAGCTCCCCGTAGAGCCTGGCTGTGACTGCCGACCATGTCTGTGCACCCTAGGGTCGACGCCATCCACCTCAGCGCCGAAGACGAGGGAATGCGACTCGAGCCGGCTTCGCACCACTATGCAGTACTCCTCGCATTCGTTCACCACCGCGTCCACATCGGGCACACCCTCGGGCTCCGCTGCATTGGTTACACGCAACAGCAGACCCAGCTTCCCCAACAGTGCTGACAGGTCTTGCTAGGAACACCAGGTGTTCCCACTAATACACCGGCAAGACTTCCAGATTTAACGCCCATTTTATTCAGCGCTATTTTGGTGGTTCTTGCAACAAGTGAAAAAACAAAAAGGAACAGGGAAACAAAGACCGCTATAGAGGTAAACAAAGCTTGGCTTCAAATATGTCTGTTACTGCTCTTTCTTGTTTGAACATTAAACCTATGAACAGCACGTACTTCAAGAAACCACAATTACACAATAAGCTGCTGCATCAAGTGGGTGTACAATCATCACAGTGCTTAATTAAACTAAAAAACGTACGTGGCACAAGTTATGGCATGAAGACAGTGCCGTTAATGTTGCTCATATCGCGCAGGTTATAAGAGTACAGTGTACAGCAACAGCAAATGAACACGGATGGCAAAGTCACATGCTGTTTAAACCAGGAAAACACTCACCACTGACCATGTACTGCTCGAACTTGTAGCCCCAGAATGACATACGGTCACGGCGGGGGTCAGCTGCATCCTCGAGTCGCCGCTTGCGCTCTGATTCTGTCTCGAAGGCACACAGGTAGATGCTGCCTCGAAAACGGCACGCTGCCAGAAGCCAGTCCTCACGTGCCTCGTATGCCGTGCATGCCAGTCGCGTCAGCAGGCCCCGGTAGCAGACAAAGTCTGTGTGTAGGCTGCGCGTAATACGTGTCATGTAAGACAGCATGAAATCAATAGACACCAAGAAGGGAGGAAGGAAGGAAAAAAGCACTTTTAAACTTTGTTCCCTGCTCTTTGTCTTTGGTTCCCATTCGGGTAATTTTTGTGCACAATCCACAAAGAAAACACACCTAAGACATTAACTTAACGCAATAGTGTGTAGAGTGTCTCGAGTTAAAAGTGTAAAAGAACACTTCAAGTTTCTGCTAGTCTTTTTCTAAGCAAGTTGCCAAAGTGAGAGTACAACAAGACAACCCCTTTAGTTGTGTTTTCAAAGATGTCTTTGGACATTATGCAACCTTGGATTGAGAACTAAGTACAGTGGAATCTCGATGATACGAATCTCACGGGGTCACGAAAAAAATTCGTATTAGCCGAAATTCGTATCATCGAAACACAATTAAAACTAGCTAAATTAAAGAGTCAAGAGGTGAACTCACTCAGGCACACGTACGTAAAAAGCATTTACAGTATAGACCACTTATAACGTAACCGTTTATAGTGCAGAACTGGCTACAACGCGGCCTTTTCCGACTCCCGTTCACCCTCCCATAGAACTCCATGTATACGCATACCGCTTACAGTGCAGCCGCATGAGACGAAATTGCGACTTCCGCGGGAAAATCTCGCCGACAAGGGCGGTAGCGAGCACGAGGTGCGCCCACCGATGGAAGAGGAGATCAACGAGGGCGAGGCGGACGAGGAGTATGAGACGTGGAGCACGAGTCCAAGGGCGATAAAGTCGTCACCGCGCGCCGTATGTGCGAGTGAAAGCGCGCGGGGGACGCGCACCTTCACGGACAGCGAATGCACAGCGGAGAGCAAACGTGACTGCCGTTGCGCGAAAGGCAATGCCTCCTAAAAAAAGGAGGCATTGGCAAAAGGCCGTGGGGGTATGGGAGGGGGGCGACGTTTTAGGCGACGCTGTGCTGCGGCGCCAAATGCATATCTTGCAACCGAGCGCAAGGGTAACTGGTGACGCAATCTCCCCACACGAAAGGAGCAAAGCGTGAAGGTAGCGCAGGAGGGAGGGAGTGGGGGGGAGGGAGGGGGGGGCGGCTCCTACTCTGCCCGCAAATGCGTTCCTGTACTTTGCGCCTGTGCCGGCTGTCGGTGTCGTCGCGCGCACCGTTTCTTGAAAGCGATCTCCACACGGCTCTGACCTTCGTATGCGCTGTGCTTACACCGCTCAGTTTCCGTTGAAGCGATAGACCACACGAACCTTCGCTTGCTGCGGCGGCCGCGCTTCCCCACGCGCGGCCGCTGCAGCGAGCGAAGAGACAAAAAGAAAAGCACAAAAACAACAAAAGCGCCACAGCTTCAAACTCTTCGCGCCCAGTCGCGGCTTCCGCGCTGTCTGGCGCCGCGTCCGCGCCTCCGCACCAAAAGAGAAAGGGAAAACGCACGTGACTGCGCACTGTTCTCTTTCGCGGCCGTCGGTGGGGTGGCGTTCATTCGTATCAACCGACACGGGTCGAAAATCGATTCGTAACAACCGTTCTCTAGCACGTTGCAATGTAATGGCGCTCGGCCGGGACCTAAGAAAAATTTGTATCATCCGGAAATTCGTATTAGCCGTGATCGTATCATCGAGATTCCACTGTACTTGGGTGTCAGCTAAACCAGTTGTTAATCTTCAACATGAAATTGCGCAGATTCTGTATCCTTACAATGAGTGCACCTTTACAATTACCGATGCACCGTCTTATGTTACTGGAGTATATGAATTGTTTGTGCCGAACTTTTTGTACATGCACAGAAAACATGGTTAGATTATTAGTGCATGTGTTGTACCTTCCGTCTGTCCCTGTGTTTTTTGTGCTTCACTTGCAGTATGTTGTACCAACAAGGCCGAATTTCTACTCTTTTCAAGTTAGATTGTTGTTCTTTTTCTTTGTATTTTCCAACACCTGTTTGAGTAGAACAGCATTATATAATTAGTATTATGTGATAACCGTTATTTGCAACTGCACGTGGGAGCGAGTACCTTTTTAAAGCGTGCACACCTTTAGTCTTTCCTTCCCCTTAAACTTTCAAGAAATATAAATGTTCAATCAATCAATCAATCAAAAGCTACACATGGTACAACAGAAAAGAGTGTTTCGCATGGCACATTTGCTAGAAAGGTTAAAGTAAATTGTGGGGTTTGATGACCCAAATGATAATAGTGAGCTATGAGTGACGCCACAGTGCCCCTAAGCTCCAGATTGCCTAAAGCATGGCGCACAAGTATTCTGCCCCATCACAATTTGGCCCACCTCAGCAGTAGTGCTGCAGCGGGTGTTCCAATAGTTCATTAGGTGGAAAAAATATTGGTCAGGTGTAAAAGTGGTACATTTATTTGGCAATCAAATACACTCCTTCCCGTGCAGACCGGACACAAGCATTTTGCAATGACGGTCCACCATTTTGCATTTCGGCAGTTCCTCTCAACAAAAAATTAACTCTGAATCCCACCCATTTTCATCAACCACCATTCAATCTTGACAAGTGAGGAATGCGCATATTTAGGTGTAATTAGTATTGATTGTAGTTTAAAATTCAACAGCCATGTCGCTCACAATAAAAGACTGTTGCCTTATCGAATGTGCACGCTCATTACGGCTTCACTGTTCTTTTTGCACCTATACTGGTTTCATTGTATGCACTACATTTTCATTCACTCTCCCATTAACTACTGTGTAATGTTTTGGGTAACACATACCGGAGTCATTAACACGTATATTAAAGACTCATTTAGTAGCATTTCATCATGAGCACTTTTCAGTCGACAGAAAAACATTCATCCAAAAGAAAGGTGAACCTTACACCATTGGGTATATTAGTAATATAGACAAGGAATAACAGAGGTCCTATCCCAGACTCTTGGGGAAGTTTTGCAGACGTGACAGGTAAGGAAGTTGAGGGCTCACCAAAGATGTAACATTCCGTTTAATCAGACATAATTAATCTGGTGACCTTACACCATTGGGTATATTAGTAATATAGACAAGGAATAACAGAGGTCCTATCCCAGACTCTTGGGGAAGTTTTGCAGACGTGACAGGTAAGGAAGTTGAGGGCTCACCAAAGATGTAACATTCCGTTTAATCAGACATAATTAATCTGGTCGCCTCTTCTACCTCTTCTCTTCTCTTGACCTCCCATGTGCTCTTCCTTCTGTTTCACGAGCTTTACACGGGCCTCCCCTCTGTCGTCAACCCTCCTGGGTTGATATGGTACCACGTTGTTCACAGATGATGTTTCAATAACACCTTGTGGTCCACTGTAGCACAGAGTCTTTAAAATGCCTTGCTGATGGGTGGACTTCACAACCTTGCAGGGTCCTGTAAAAGGAGCCTTTGATCCTTGCAGACCCCTCCGAACAGGCACGTAATCTCCCACTTGTATGTCCAGAGATTGGACTGAACGTCGGCGGTCGTAAGTTCTTTTCATTGCGGTCTTGTATATAGCATGTTGATTGTCAGACTTCTTTCGTTCTTGCAGCACCAAAAGATTCGTGATCCCCAACAGGTGGTCTGCGGGAAGCCATTCCGATTTGTCATGGTACGCGAAGTACGGTGTGCACCCCAAGCCATCCGTGTGTGAGTGATTGTGGTGGTTCACAGCAGCTTCAAGGGCACATTTCCAACCGCCTGGAAATCCCGGGTACAGCACGATGAACTGTTTGACATCTCGTATCGCTCTCTCGGCGGGTCCATTTGCTTCTGGATGGTATGGTGCAGCGAAACGAAGCACTATGTTCCTCTCGTCAGCCTAACGTTTCAAGCGATCACTTCTAAAAGCTGGACCATTGTCAGTGATGATTACTTTGGTGTGTTTGAACATATCTCGGTTAAGCAGCGAGATAACGCTGTTGTTTGTTTAATCTTCCAGCAGGTCCTCCAAAACCCGCCACGGCCACCGGATTCCAGTGAATCATGATACAGGCTTAAAATGTTTCCTACACTCATTGTAGGCACATGTAGCCTACCATTCTTGAGAGTCATCTCTTCCATGCCGTCCCACAACATATGGGTGACATGCTTGTTGTCATCTTGGTTCCTAATTAGTAGTCTTGACAAGGCGTCTGCATCTGGCAATTTTTCTCCTGGCCTGCGAGCGACATCAAAGGCAAACTGTTGTATTTCGCTCACCCACCTGGCCAATCTTCCTTTAGGTTGCAAGAGATTAAGAATGTATGTCAATGCTTGGTTGTTGGTGAATAGGCTGAAGTGTTAGCCTTCCAGGTACGTCCTGAAATAACAAAAGGCCATTACGACTGCCAAAGCTTTTTTTTCCGTCGTTGGGTAGTTAACTTCGGCCTTGGTGAATGTGTAGGAATAATAGCCGATCACCTTGAGCTGTCTCTTCGGATGCTCACTCCCGTCCTGCTGGTATAGTACAGCGCCAGTACCATAATGGGAAGCATCGGTGTTTAGCTCAAACGGGTTCAAGAAATCCGCTATTGTCAGCACGGGGTCAGATGATATAATTTTTACAAGCTGCTGATACTTATCTTCCCATTCATTAGTCCACGCAAATGGATTATCTTTTTGTGTCAGCAACGTTAGGCATTTGGTCTTTAGGGCGTAGTCCTTTATAAAAGCCCTAAAATGTCTAGCGAGACCCAGGAAAACTCAAAGAGAATGCAAATCATATGGTTTTATCAGCTGGGAGATGCGCTTGACGGACTCTTCTTTCGTGCTTTTTGTTTGTCCGTCAAATATTCTCCCTAGGAAGACAACAGTGTTCTTAAAGAATTCGCCCTTCTTCAAGTTAATCTTTAGCCCAGCTTTGCTAAGTGCTTCTAGTACCCGGGATAGATGCGAGCAGTCGTCACGAGTCTTCGAATCACAAGTCACGAATAATTATTTACACGTCAATCACGAGTCTTTGAATCTTTGAATAAATGATGATGTCATCCACATGCACGTTGCAGGTGATTCCGGTAAATTGGCTAAGCATGCTGTTCATGATCTTCTGAAACCATGCACCAGAATTTTTCCAACCGAAAGGCAGTCGGTTGTATTCAAAAATGTTGAAAGGAGCAACAAATGCCGTGAATGGTTTGTAGTCTTCTTGCAGCGGAATCTGCCAATATCCTTTGCAAAGGTCGATGCGGGGAAACCATGTACATCTGCCTGCCTCGTCAATAATATTGTCAATCCTTGGCATCGGGTATGGGAATAAATCAGTCTGACGGTTTACAAGTCTGTAATCAGTGCACATCCTGAAAGTGCCATCATCTTTGGGCACAATTGTAATTGGAGATGCAAAGGTAGATGTTGATGGTCGAATAACTTTAGCATCTAGCAAGCCTTGTAATTCTTCCTTTAGCCATTTCTGTTTTTCATAGGACATCCCATAGGCCTTTCTTTTAACAGGTGTTGTGTCGCTGAGCTTGAACGGAACATCACTTACTTTTGCTGCAGGAGTGTAAACTCCGATGCATATCAGCTCCGGGAACTGTGTCGGTACATCCGAACTCTCTCTGACCAATTTGAGACGTGTTTAAGAGAAGTCTGCACACAAATTCAACTGGGATGTCTCAACCAGAATGTCAACAACGACTTCATCGCGCCATGAGATGTTTATCTTTAATTTCTTCATGTCAGGGCGTGCCAGTATAAAATTAAATGCGGCGTCATGAACAAGCAGTGCTTCTACAGTTGTTTTGCTTGTTTTAAACTCTACACACATGCGTGCTCACTTGTCTAGCACTCGAGAACTTCCCTCGTAACTGTGTACTTTGACAACTTTTCCACTGAATATTCGATCTTGCAGAATCAATAGCGAATTAACTATGCTAACTGATGCTCCAGTGTCAATTAATACTTCAATCATGTTTCCATTGACGCTCATCTGTGCGTACAGTAGGCCTGCCGCAGACTTCGCGAAGTAGACGCTTTCTTTCGGTGTCTCCAAAGAGACGGAAAAATCCGGGCTTACCAGCTCTTTTACTTGTTTCGGGTATGGAGCCCTTTCTTTGGCTGAGTCAATTTCAGCATAATTCACTATAGTGTTTTGGCAGTAGGACGCCAGGTCTTCTGGGGATCTGATGGTAGAGCTTCGGCTACTGATGTTGCTCTCTTGGTCAAGTAAAAGGTCGTCGGGAATGTCTTTCAGTGACTGTAAGAGTTCATCCAATGTGGCAGGTTGTCTCATCATGATTAGACGCTGATAATCCTTTGTCATGCCCAGAATTACCAGTGGCACGATTGATGATTCCCGCAGGTCGGGGTTGGCGCGTTGCAGAAGCAAGCGTTTCTCGTAAAAGTAGTCGATAACCGATCCTTCTCGCTGCTTGTATGCAATGGCCTTTCCCCAGCATTCTATGGGATTCAAAGCGAAGGCTCACAGGAAGCTAGCTCGCCATTCAACCCATGGTACATCTGTGTTGATGGCTCCGTGCAATTCGAACCACTTTCTTGCATTTCCTAAAAGGAAATGCTGCATATTATAGATGCGGTCACAATTCGTTGTCCAATTGTTCTGCGAACATGCATATTCATAAAAGTGAAGCCACGTTGACTGGCTTAACGATGTACCATCAAAAGGTTCTGGCTTGATAAGTGCTTTCACCGCCTGATTTGTTGATTGGAGTGTTGATGACAATATGGTCAGAAGCTCTTGCTGTTGCTGCGCATGCTGTTCCTCATTTTTCAAGAGGTGTTGTATGAGATGGTCGGCAGCTTGAGTTTCACTTTTAACTACAGTTGGTCTACTAGAACTGTCACTCCAGCGTTGGAAGTCAGTCACACGCATATGCACTCTGACTGAGCCAGTGGATTCGAGATGCTCAAGCAATGAATTGGCTCTATCGGCTAAGAAGGCCAAGAAGTCCAGTGTGCTGACCTTTTCAGGTAACTCGATGGCATTGTCTCCATCTTCCTGGTAGTTCCTCACCAGTAGACGACCATCTTCATGTCGGGCGATGGTGAATGACACCCACATGGTTCAAAACTGTGACTGCGCCAAAATGTAACATTCCGTTTAATCAGACATACTTAATCTGGCCGCCTCTTCTACCTCTTCTCTTCTCTTGATCTCCCATGTGCTCTTCTTCCTTCTCTTTCACGAGCTTTACAAAAGATTTCCTCAAACTGCTGTCAATTATTTAAACACACCTGTATCCACCTAATGACCACTGAACTGACCCCGTATGTTCTCAGTTTTTTCCATAAGTTTAACATGACAGACTTTGTCGAATTCTTTTGATAAATCGAAGGTAATCACATCAACTTTCTTTTTCTTAATTGGTGGCTTCAACGCACTAATAAACTGTTTTGAAGAGTTGCTGTAACAGTTTAAAGGCACCTGTGGAAGCCATGCTGTTCATCATATGAGGGTTGTTCAATAAAGACTGAGAATGATTCTCTGAAACATTTATTTCTGAACATTACTCATCAAAACTTTCGTCGCCTTCAAAGTATTCTCCACTGAGCGCAATGCACTTGACCCAGCGTTTCTACCATTCCTGAAAAACACGGGTGAAGCCATTTTTTGTCATCCGCTTGAAAACTGCCTCCAAAGCCTTCACTACATTCTGGGCTGTATCAAAATGACGTCCCTTCAGTTCCTTTTTTTGCCGTGGGGTACAAAAAGAAGTTGCAGGGGGCCAGGTCAGGACTACAGGGTGGGCGAAGGATCATTGAGATGTTTTTCTGGGAGAGAAATTGGACCACAGTGTTTGCAATGTGAGCCCTTGAATTGTACCCCCCCCCCCCCCGTGGTGAAGTTTCAAATTTCCCACAAGTTCGGGCCTTTTTTGTGAAATCTGTTCTCTCATGAGCGTCTCCAAAACACTCCTGTAGTACTCGGCGTTTATCGTCTGGCTCGTAGGAACTGAATGGGTGTAGACCATTCCCTTGTGGTCTAAAAATGTGATTACCATTGCCTTGTTTGCTGACCTTTCTGCTTTAGCCTTCATTGGTTGAGGCTGCCCCTTTTCAGCCCACTGAGTGCCTTGACACTTCACCTCTGGGTCATTGGCAGTAAACCCAGGTCTCGTCTGCAGTAATAATGGTCTTCCACCAATCTTCACCTTCTTCTAGGCACCGCTTCCACTCGAGACAAACGTCTACACGGTTTTGTTTCTGGAATGGGGTGAGCAGGCGAGGGATCTACTTCACACGCACTCTGGACATGTGAAGACATTCTTTCAAAATTTTATGGGCGCTTCCTACTGAAATCTCCAGGGATTGGGCAAGTTGCCTGACAGTAAGGCATCTATCGGTTTTTATCATTGCAGCCGCTGTGTTGACGGTTTCCTCAGAAAGGGCTGTAAGAGATGCACGATCCCCTCCCTGCAATTGAGGGTCGTCCCTGCCCTCTTTGAAGTCCTTAAACCACTGAAAACACATTGCACGAGACATAACACCCTCACCAAATGCATGAGTCAAATAGGCATACGTTCCTGTGGCCATTTTGTTAAACCGCACACAAAACTTGATTGCATAGTGTTCACGCGAAATCGCCATCGGTCACACAACCAGCACACTTGGAGGCTATGACATGCTAGCTCATGTTTGGATGCATATTGCTGCTGCCACAATAGAGCGAGAGTGATGTGACATCTGGTGGAAATTAATGGTGTCACAACATTTACGAATTATGCCAAGAGACGACGCAGCGAGCGCACAGTGAAGAGCACCAGACTGAGTCTCAGTCTTAATTAAACAACCCTCGTATATTAAATTGTTATTTTCAATGTGCTGGAACAAGTATTTTTGAAGTATGTGTTCCATGAGTTTACATAGGGTGCATGTTATGGACATCGAATGGTAGCTACTTACTTTTTGCTTATCTCATGCTTTGAAAATCATCAGCAAACTACGACTAATGACCAATCTTCTGGTAAGGCACCTATATTAAGTAAAACAGTAAATACTGAAAATTAAGTGATCCATTGGCTGTAACGGTTTTAAATTCGTTCAGTACTTATCTGGACGTGAACTATTCTTCAAATTTAACAGAAGTGCGATAATTCCTTGTTTATAGATGATATCAGGATGTGACTCATTTCCGTCGGCATCTCCTGCAGGGTTATCTGTCTTCGAGGAAAACATTGTGACAAAGTACCTGGACCAGGAGAAATTTTTTTCATCTGCAAAGCTTTCTTTCTGAGAAATGTGTGTGCATTTCCTTGGTAACTTTGTGCTACAGTCAGGTGGATGAAAATTTTTCTTTTTTCGCTGAGTAGTTGTAAAGGGCGGAGTCATTCTCACCGGTTCGCTAAATATGTTTTTGTAGACTACGACTCCATTTATTGTGGGCTTTGAATGGTTTTGAATGAGATAAGCATCTCCGGAACTTTTCCAGACTGTGTCTCATGTACTCCATCAACCGCGCTGAAAAATAAAATAGCTCGAGCTGAAGCATCTCCGGAACTTTTCCAGACTGTGTCTCATGTACTCCATCAACCGCGCTGAAAAATAAAATAGCTCGAGCTGCTTTGAACTCCTTTTGTGCCTGCACGCTAAAGGCCGTAGGTCTCCTTGGAGGCTTCTTTCGGACACGTGGCAGTTGATGCTTTAAGTAAATCATGTTACCGGTAACCTACAAGTTGGCCCTTTCTATTTACTTAACCTTCCTTGGAAACAAGCCAGATAGGCATTCGAACATGACGGATAGTGCACCCACACATTATTTACATCTCATTCCTTTGCAAGTGTGTCGAGGCCAAGCTCGAAAGAATTCAGAATACACGTGTGATCAGTTCCTGTGCAAATTGTACACACATGCTGTTCAGTTTTTGTTAAGCTTTCATTCACGACACTAATTAGGATGAGCTATTACTGTTATGTGCTTTGAAATCCCGCGTATAATTGTGACTTCATAGCTGAATATTTTATCAAAGCAAAACAGCAGATCCAGCATGGATTGACACTGGTCCTACACGCGTGTTTGGCTATAGACTACTTGCACAACACCTTCACCATAGGTTAGGTGACATTCACCATGATATCTCTGATTAGATCACTAGTGAGCGAGTGACCCAAATGCCTGAAGTTCAGACTCGTCGACCAACACCAAATAAATTGAAATCTTCTTTTTAGTATGATTGTATTAGAAATTGCATTTAAGTGAGTATGAATGTTTTGAAAGTAAACAACGGAACTTGCTGAGGCTCTATAGACAGCATCAATAATACATTCGCATCCCTATAAATGTTTCTTTTTGTAGTGAAGCTGAGCGGAATTATGGGCGGGAAAAAAGAAAGTGGACAGGACAGACGCTCAAGAGCTTCTGTCCTGTCCACTTCGCTTCTTTCAGCCCATAATTCCACTCAACGACACTACATGATGCACCAACTGACGCAGCAGTCTATGTTTCTAATGTTTCTATAATCAGTAGGGCAATGCCACCGCGTCTATTTGTCCAGTCGGTAATTGGGAAGTCCTTCATTTTTCTGGTTATCAAAGATTCTTAACATGCCCCCAATGCAGAGGATACGGGTGTTTTTGCATTTTGCCCCCATGCCGGGATTTGATCCCACGACCTCGTGCTTAGCAGCGCAACACTATTGCCGCTGCAATGGGTTCGATCTAGCTTGTTAGCAATGCTTTCCGCATTAATAAGCCTTACTTGCATTTGCATTTGGTGTCAGACATAGTCAGCAGACACAGCAGCTGAGCCTTTGGGCACTTTTATAAAATATTCGAGTGCAGATCCCGCGTGTAGACAGTGGTGTACTTGTTTATGACATACCGCAAGTCTGAAGATGAAGTTGGGGGGCACAAGAACACAATGCAAGATAAGGAAGAAATAAGAAGATCAATACATTCAACAGCCAGCGCGGATACAAGATACTGATAGGTGACAACTGTGCTGTAATAATGGAAACATCTTTCATAAGCTTACCAGTCAATGTAATGTAATGTACAGATGTACCTTCAGGGTAAAAAATAAATATACCATTTTGAATGCATTCCTATTAAATTGCATAATGATCATTATACTACTTTTCATGTATAGCAGGCAATGCTACGAAGGCTAGATAGACTTCTTTCTCACAGCTCGCATTTCATGACCAAAAAATTTGGAGTCACATATGAAAGGAAAGGCATGGATGGCTATTCAATGTGACAGTGACTTTTGTACCTTGAGGTCACAAAACATCACACATTTACTACAAGGTAAGTGTCGCAGATCTAAACCTATTTAGCATCAAACAAGTGGAGCGACATGTTTTTGCGCCTAGCAGTCAAGGCGCACCGCTTGCACTTGCAACTAAAACATAGTGCCTCGTATAGGGGCAGCAGACAGATGCACAAATAGCATGTGATTTGACAAGAGCTTACTTCTACAAGTTGTACTTGCGACATGCAAAGTAGTTATTCAGTAGAAAGTGTCACACATCCAACACACTGGGCTGCGAAACACGTATGTGACCGCACCACCACTTCAGCAGCTTCCACAGCGTTGGCTGATAAATACGAAACGGAGTGTGCAATAACACAACGTAGCCATGTGGGCCTTCAAACACCAGCACACACAACACGTCTATCAAAATGCCACATGACAAAAAGACCAAAAATTTTTCAGGGTTACTTTTCAAAATGTATGGAAGTTAGGGATTGAGTATTTTGCTTAAGTTTTGTATAATTTATAAACGAGACACCTTTCAAAAATGTTAAGTCTGTTTACAGGTCTTTTTCTGCTTTTCAGCCCTTTTTAATTTACGATGAATGTGAATAATGTATCTTGTTATCCATAGATTATTTCTATTAGTGCGAACATATTTATCAATACAGTAATGTGCACAAGCTTTCAGTGCATTCCAAAGGAACATGGCATTACCCAGTAGGTTATTACACAAAAGACACAAGTTATCCAAGACAGTACTGTTATCTGCTTTTGAATAGTTTCTAATAACCTTTTTAGTTATAAGTCTGTGAGCTCTAGTTTCACCAAGAAGAAAGAATATAACTACCATATTGTGATTAGATATACCATCTTAAATGAAAACTATACATCCAGATATATCTGACTTAATGAAAATTAAATCTAGAATGTTGAACGGGCATTTACAACCTCTCTGGTATACTCGGTAACAGTTTGAACAAGATTACAAGAGATTTGCATTAGCATGTTTATTAGATTGCATCAAATGCCACAGGTCTTTAGTTTTTTGCTGTTCTTCACATGAATAGTCATGTGCAGTGCTTATATCTATTTCATTAAGCTTCTTGCAGTTTTCAACAACCATTTATTCTTCTCTACCGTTATAAAGCTTCATGATGATTGCTTTGTTTCGATCGCCTTTCTTCTGACCCAACTGATGAATATCTTCTACTAATGACACTTCAATGCCAAGGCAGACAAAAAAGATGCCCTCACGTTTTCAATGCCTAATCTTGTTTGTCTGAGGGATCCCGTAAACAAATACATTGTTTCAGTTCAATAATTTTTCACTCCTGCCATTGAATTGTGCATTCGAGACTGCATATAGTATTTTTAAGGCTTCTCAACCTGGCACACATCTATGTAACCTCAATGAGGTTTTGCTGAAACAGTGAAAGTCTGGAATTCATTTGTGTTTGCGTATCAATAATAGATTGCAGCAGCTATTCAGTATATGGACCCGGATTACACTCAATATCCCTAAAGAGCACCGACTTCTAGCACCACAACCTGCTGATCATCTCATCACAGTTCACTGGGACAAGGTCCATAATCATAATGGCAGTTCTGGACAAACTATTCCTGGAATGGTATTTGGATAGAGCAGAAAAAACACAAACACGAGAAGAAATGAAGACAAACGCTTGTCTTCGTCTTCATTTCTTCTCGTGTCCGTGTTTTTTCTGCGCTATCGAAATACCATTCCATGAAGACCGACCAACAAGCCCACATCGCCACCCTCGTCGTTGTTCCTGGAAATGCTATTTAAGATGTTTTTTTAGTTTTTTTTTTATAATAACAAAGCAGTGTGAGACTGCTTTCCAGATACAAATGATGGAGTGATTTTTGAGGAAAACAGTTGCCACGGCTACGAATTTTGAATGACATGGTGTACACATGACACAGTGACATCTGCCGAAATGGCCCCAGGGTATTTGCAATCAGACACTGCAGCGCCACCAGACCCCAAGTAAGCTTTCTCCACAAGTCCCAGAGGCGAGTGACCAGTGTTCCTCGGTGCCTCGATCATAAACATGGACGGGGAGCCATATCCTCTCCGCGTCAAACCGAAGGGAACAGGGACAAGCGGAAGCAAAGAAAATACAAAGTAAGAAAACGAAAGTAAATGCAACTTCTTTACTGTCCACTGCATCAAATAAAAGTTGGCATCAGACTATGAACGAAGCTGTTGGTTACTCCACGTGAATTGTCTAAATCTCAAACAGCTTTCATTGTGCTAAGAGACGATATACGCGAATAGTGCACTCCTTTAATAGTGCAATTTCACACTAGTGCAGATCACATTATACAGACTTTTGTGTTGCCGAAACTGGTCCAACACTGTTATCTGACTTCGCGCTCTAGCGATTAGTTCAGGCCACCACGGCAGCATCGAATTACTTTCAGTTAAGCTCAGTGAATGCCATAGCCGAAAATGAACTAACGCCGAATTGGTTTCGAATACAATGGCTGTGTTCAACAGCCGGAGCTTTACGACCAGACGCAAGAGTTTAAAATGATTAACCCAAGTTTCAAATTTGGCCAACTGTAAACGAAACTCACAGTAGTGAATCAAGTGCTGAGCCGGTAATATTGTGGCGAAGAAAAAATAAAAAGGATGTCTCATCACAAAAGGGCTTTGACATACGTCTCGGTACCACAGTATCAGCCAACACGGCTGAGATATGCAAAAAATCGGGCAAGATGAGATAACCGCTAGGCCGCACGAACGGCCTCAGCCACTGGGGCTGCTGAAGCAATGTGCAGTGGTGACAACTTATTCGGGAGGGCCTCCAATTCGCATATTGTGCACCTTGCCTTTGGGGTTCGGAGGGGGGAGGCGGATCGCCCGAAGGCTGCGCGGCAGAGCTCAGCAGGAACTTGTCCTTGTTACGGAGGATCCATCGAAGCAGGTTGTCCAGCCTCTCGTTCAACGAGCGGTCCCTGCGCACTGCCACTTCATACCCGCGGTTCAAGTCCCACATGAGTCGATGCCGTTGGTTCGGCATTCGCAGATACTTCATCTGCGCGGCACCATCCACGTACTCGCGCTGCTCGCCCAGGAGCGAGAAGTTGCCGATCTCGCGAGGCTCGCGGAAGCTGGGGAACTTTCCGTTCGACTGCTCCACGGCATCGCGCACACACATGGACGCGACGTAATCGCCTGGAACGGAACATTTTTGCCGCTCCCGCGCCGGCGCTTTGCCGCTGACGCTACCGCTCAGCGCCATAATTGACGCCAACCACTGCCCAGTGTTGCTTTTCCTCGAGCCGTTCTCGGCGCTACTTTGGCGCCTTTCATTCGTACGTACAAGCTGAAGCGAGCATCACAAGTACATTGGGCCCTTCCTTTTGTGTGTATCCTCAGCAGTCTTCGGTCACCGACGTTCTTCTGTCCCACATCGTCGAAAAAAAAAAAATTATGGGGTTTTACGTGCCAAAACCAGTTCTGATTATGAGGCACGCCGTAGTGGGGGACTCCGGAAATTTGGACCACCTGGGGTTCTTTAACGTGCACCTAAATCTAAGTACACGGGTGTTTTCGCATTTCGCCCCCATCGAAATGTGGCCGCCGTGGCCGGGATTCGATCCAGCGACCTCGTGCTCAGCAGCCCCACACCATAGCCACTGAGCAACCACGGCGGGTCCCACATCGTCGAAGGCACATGCAGGGCCAGGTTTTATGCCTTCTGTGTCCGGAAAGGTTTATACCCTCAAGATGTTTGTGGCCTGTTTGGTATGGTGAAGCCGTCTTGGGGACACCTCAAGAGGCTTTGCAAACTCTTGAAGTCTGAGCTCTGGCGCCAAGTCCGCCTTTTGCAAGACTGGCTGCGTGTAGTGTGCCACCACGATAATCCGGACTGGCTAGCGAGCAAGAAGCTGCGTGAGTTCAGACTACTTGCGGCCCAGCTCACGGAGACCAGGTGGAGGACCATGCTCAACTTTATTCTGAGGTCTTCAAATACCTATCGGCCCACTCAGGGGAAGCCTGTGGTCGTTTTAGACGAAGTGTCGCTTCCTGAGGGCATTTCGAGTCTACTCGAAAAAGGCCCTAAGTATGCAGTAGCGCTTGTCCTTGTTTGTCCCTTTCTTGTTTCTGTCTTTTATATTGCGCTGAGTTACTTGTTCAGTTATGCAGAACCAACTAGCCCAACAATTAACTATTCTTGGTGACATGCTTGCCATGTACGTCTCACCTGATCACTCTAATTGGGACCTAGTTCTTCCGTTTGTCACCTACGCCTGCAACACCGCGACTCAGGCCACTACCGGATTCTCACCCTTCTACCTTCTTTACGGCCGTCATCCTTCGCACACAATCGACACCATTCTGCCCTACCAGCCGGACCCATCCGAATGCCTGCCGATCTCGGAAGCCGCCAGACACGCCGAAGAATGTCGCCAGCTGGCCCGCCGATTCACCTCGGACGACCAGAACCGTCAAAAAGCCGTTCACGACGCCCAGAACTCGACACCCACTTTTCTCCCGGGCGTCCTCGTCTGGTTGTTAGTGCCACACCGCACGCCTGGGCTCGCTTCAAAACTCCTTCCGAAGTACGACGGGCCATACCGTGTTCTCGAGAGAACATCACCCGTTAATTACCTGGTTGAGCCGCTCACGCCTCCGTCCGACGTATGCGACGTCGTAACCGCAAAGTCGTTCACGTTCAGCGTCTCAAGCCGTATCAGCATTCTACCGTCCTTCCAGACACCTAAGTCGGATGGCTCCTTTATTTCCGCGGGGCCCTTGTAAGGAAGAGAACGAACGTCGCCGCAAAGGCAAACCTTTGTGGGGGCCACTCCTCCCAGCTGCCAGGACGCTTAATTGTTGTGTGGTAATTTGGAAATTATTGTCTTTTTGAAGATGGCGTTTGCAGGGCACTCCCACAAGATGTGTTTATTTGATGGATAGGCCCCGCACTGTTTACAAGTGGGGGAGCATGGGTCCCTGTTAATATAATGCGTATAGTGTGGTGTGAGTAATGTGTGTGTTTGTGCTTTTCGTATGATTGAGGCGTCCTCTCTCGAATGCGTGTAGGATGGTGTGTTGAGAATTGTTGATGCTTCCCTGCGAGACTTCAAGATATGTATCCTTTCTTTCCGCTGCATCTTCTGCTCTTTTCTGGAAGGTTTGAAAAACTATGGTGGCCACTTCTGGTGCAGCACGTCAAGAACGTGCTGGGCCAGGAGGCATGAGCCTACCAGGAGGCCCGGACTTGGGCTTTAGTTTCTTCGGGGCTAATAAGTGTTATTTCTCTCTCTCTCTCACCGCAAAGCACACAGCATGAAGCACGCAGCAGAAGCTCGAGCTAGGAGACTGCTCGGTGCAGCCTACGACCGGCTGTCGCTACGAACCTCAATAAATCGCCTTTTAGGGGCGAAGCTCCTTATAGCGGCACCCGTTAGTCCCCGTCGTAGTAGGTAGCCACGTCTAGTTTTATGAATTGCTCAATAGATGGCGTTGTGTGTCCGTATATGTATGTATACCCATATATACATATATATGTATACGTATAGTATAACCGGAAGCCGACTTCCGCTTCTGGTTCCGCTTCCGTTTCCACTTCCGGTTCCGCTTCCGGTTCCGGAAGCCAGCTTCCGGCTTTCGGAGAACGCTTCCGGCGTTTTATGAAAAAAAAAAAAATTCCGAAAGTTGTGTCCGTAGCGCGGAATCGCACCAGGGACCCCTCGCTTCCGAACGCGCGGCGCTAACGACTACGCCACGAAGCGCACATAAAGACACGCACCACGATGGCAATAAATACCCAACATTAACGAAAGGCCGCGTTTCTAGCGCGTTTCTAACGCGTTTGTGCTAGCGCGTTACGGCCCGTGTAATAAGCTGGTGTAAGACGCTGTGGCCTCTCCGCCTTATCTTCAACGCGTTTCGAACGCGCTGGCCAAGGCGGTGGCAAGTCAAGTTCAAGTCGAGGAGCGTTTATGAATAGGGGGGTATACTCTCTCAGCAGTCATGTGATGGCGTCGGCAAACGCGGTGCACGTTCCGGCATGTGTAAATGGCTGCGTAAGACGCTCTGGCCGCTCCCCCTTACTAGAGAGTACTGCACGTTTCTAACGCGTTTGTGCTAGCGTCTCCTTAAGCGGGAGATCCGATGATACCCTCCGGAGCTTCGCCCACTCATCATCATTCACCCCGTGGATATGCTGTGATTTTTATATATATATATATATATATATATATATATATATATATATATATATACCTCACGCTAATATACACGATTATGCGGTTTACTTTAGCCAGTCATTCGTAATTTTCAATTATGTGGGCCCTCCAAGCGAATTTTCACCGCCGTCCTCGTTGTGGGTCTCCGTATATCTTTAGGAATATGTATGCTACATGCTGGGCAGGCCACGTAATGCGTAGGATAGATAACCGGTGGACTATTAGAGTTACAGAATGTATACCAAGAGAAGAGAAGCGCAGTCGAGCATGGCCGAAAACTAGGTGGGGTGAGGAAGTTCGCTAATTTGTATGCGCAAGTTGGAACCAGCTAGCGTAAGACAGGGGTAATAGGAGATCACAGATAGAGGCCTTCGTTCTACTACCTTCTAGTACACTGTAGTTCTACACTGGACATAAGCATAGGCTGATGATGATGATGATGCTACATGCTTATGCATACCATACGCGCGGGTTAAATTCCTGCACTATTCAATCACCAATGTTGCTAATGCCAGATATTACTTTATTCACCAACATAATCCTACGAATTTTGAGAATGGCAGCCCACAAACGAATGTAATGAAAAATAACATTAACGGAGCATGCCTTTCACCTTAAATCTGATCGGACTATTAAATATTAAAAGTGCAAAACAATATCAGTGCTCAAACTTGAAAGTGATGTAATTTTACTGGCGTGATTGTTTACGAGCAGCGTAGAGGCGCCTGTGCGATGCCATTACAGGCCCTATACACGGTGTGCTTAAGCTTTTGAGGGTGCCAGAGACTTTGATGCACCAGCCTATGTCTCGTCCGCGTTAGTCGGATCCACTTGTAATAAGATCACCGTCCAGGAAGCTGAAGCGCAAAGCTAGACCATGCTCTCGCAGTCAGTGCTTCACCCTTCGGGCGAAACCAACGTTAGTAGTCTAGTAACGCTGGGCGAAACTGCCATTAGGGCCCGGGCCGAGAGCGGTACGGTTTAAGGCGCGAGACATGTACTATGTCACTAGCGATTGTTGCAGAGGCCGACGTAGGATTTAGCGGAGCGATTTCATAGGTCACACTAGTGACTTTGAGTACGACGCGGTAAGGGCCAGCATAACGGGATAGGAGTTTTTCGCATAGGCCAACGCGACATGATGGGAACCACAGCAAGACGAGCGATCCTGGAGGGAAGTTCACCTCCTGGTGTCGGCGGTCATAGAGACATTTTTGATTGACCTGTGAAGCCGACAAGCGATCGCGGGCAACCTGACGGGCGATGTCAGCACGGCAAGAGCATCACGAGCATAGGCAGAGGATGTGTCTGCGTGAGCATGAAGTATGGTGTCCATAGGCAATGGTGGGTCGTAGCCAAACAGTAGATAAAAAGGTGAATAGCCAGCTGTGTCGTGACGAGAAGAGTTGTAGGCGAAGGTCACAAAAGGCAAGTTAATGTCCCAGTCTCGGTGGTCCTCAGACATGTACATAGCAAGCATATCTGTGAGAGTACGGTTGAGGCGTTCAGTAAGGCCGTTTGCCTGTGGATGGTACGCAGTGGTGAACTTGTGATTGGTCTTACAAGAACGAAGAATGTCGTCGACTACTTTAGACAAAAAGCAGCGGCCGCGGTCCGTGATTAACTGACGAGGAGCACCGTGGCGCAGGATGGCGTTGTGAAGAAGGAAATCGGCTACATCAGTAGCACAGCTGGTGGGAAGTGCTCGTGTAACAGTGTACCGCGTTGCGTAGTCAGTAGCGACTGCGACCCATCTATTGCCAGTGGTTGACATGGGAAAAGGCCCTAGAAGATCGAGTCCCACCCGGAAAAATGGTTCATCAGGGATGTCGAGGGGCTGAAGGCTGCCAGCAGGCAGTAGGGCAGGAGTCTTGCGTCGCTGGCAGAGGTCACAAGCCGCAACGTACTGTCGCACAGAACGATAGAGACCAGGCCAAAAGAAGCGCCTACGGATGCGATCATACGTGCGTGACACGCCTAGGTGTCCGGCCGTCGGTGCATCGTGAAGCTGGCGCAAAACAGTAGAGCGAAGATGCGCGGGAACAAAAAGCAAGAGCTCAGCGCCGTCAGGCCGGGCGTTGTAGCGGTGCAAGGTGTCATTGTGGAGCACAAACATCCGTAGGGAAGGGTCAGGGTGTGGTGAGTTGAGACCGTCTATAATAGGCCGCAAAGATGTCGCGGCGCTGTTCGTCAGCTATGTGGACGAAGTCTGTAATAGCCAAAACAAAGGTGTCAGGTTCATCTTCCAGTGTATCAGGGGGATCGACCGGGTATCGTGACAAGCAGTCAGCGTCTTGGTGAAGCCGTCCAGATTTGTAGAAAACAGAAAATGAGTACTCTTGCAAGCGGAGTGCCCAACGGCCAAGGCGACCAGTGGGATCATCGAGCGAGGAAAGCCAGCAAAGCGCATGGTGGTCTATAATAACTGAAAAGTGCCTGCCATACAGGTACGGACGGAATTTTGCGATGGCCCAGATGAGTGCTAAGCACTCGCGTTCTGTGATAGAGTAATTTTGCTCCGATGGCGGCAGAAGGCGGCTTGCATAGGCGACCACGCGGTGGAGGCCGTGCTGCTGTTGTGCAAGGACGGCGCCTATACCGTGGCCACTGGCGTCGGTACGAACGTCCGTGCTGGCTGACGGGTCGAAATGTGCTAGAACAGGTGGGTTCGTTAGGATGGCAACGAGCGATGAAAAGGCGTCCGGTTGGTCACGACCCCAAATGAAAACGATGTCCTTCTTGAGTAGGCCAGTTAGAGGGCGGGCCACTTCCGCGAAGTTCTGGACAAAACGACGGAAGTACGAGCACAGGCCAAGAAAACTGCGGACATCCTTGGCCGACCGTGGAGTAGGGACCTGACTAACCGCGCGGACTTTGTCAGGGTCTGGCTGCACGCCTGCAGCGTCAACAAGGTGGGCGAGGACGCAGATTTGACGGTGCCCAAAGCGACATTTCGACGAGTTAAGCTGAAGACGAGCACGGCGAAAAACATCAAGGACGGTGGACAGGCGAGTGAGATGGTTTTCAAACGTAGTCGAAAAAACGATAACATCGTCCAGGTAGCAAATGCATATGGACCACTTGATGCCTCGAAGAAGAGAGTCCATCATGCGCTCGAAAGTAGCAGGGGCGTTACATAGGCCAAAAGGCATCACTTTAAATTGATAGAGGCCATCAGGAGTCACGAAGGCGGTCTTCTCGCGGTCTTGGTCGTCCACAGCAATTTGCCAGTATCCTGAGCGCAGGCCGATGGAACAGAAATATCTGGCGCCGTGCAAGCAGTCCAGTGCGTCATCAATACGCGGGAGAGGATACACATCCTTCTTGGTAATCTGGTCAAGGTGGCGGTAGTCTACACAGAATATCCAGCTATTGTCCTTCTTTTTCACAAGTACGACGGGAGAGGCCCAAGGCAGTGCCGTAGCCAAGGGGGGGGGGGGGGTTGGAGGGGTTCAAACCCCCCCCCCCCCCGAAATTTTTTGCACCCCCCCCCCCCCCCACTAACCCACCCTTTTTTCTCGTCGCTTCGCGCTGACATATTTCAAGAAACCGGTGCTACTTTCACACTTTCATTCCTGGGCGCTTCCGTTTGGGTTGGTAATTTACAGCGAATCATGTCTGCATATGGAAAAAACTGTCACGGTGTTTGTCAAGGCCTTGACACTCTGTGAGGTTTTGGGCGCGAATGTGGCGTCCGCATTCTGAAACAACAAATGCGCAACAAATGCGCAACAAATGAAGCAACAAATGCGGCAGCCGCATTTTAGATGAAGGCGAAAATGCTCGAGGCCCGTTTACTTAGATTTAGGTGCACGTTAAAGTCCCCAGGTGGTCGAAATTTCCGGTATACATTTCCGCCGCTTCCCTTCAGGTGCCGGTTAGGCCGCGTTCGCGTAGGAACTTGGTCTCGAAGCTGTCGGAAGCGGCAAAATCTTGCAAAAATCCGCCCGCCTAGGCGGCAAAACAGGCAGAAAAACAGGCGGCGAGCCAAATTGGTCTCGGACCGATTTTTTCGCCATGGCGAAGCGGAAACGCGGCGGAAAGTCGTTCTGCTCGACCGGAAGCTACACTAGCATGTAAACTTCCTGTCGTAACACTGAACATGGCACCAAAAGTGTAGGCTGTAATGCTGATCGACGCGATCAAGAACCACCCCTTCCTCTACGACAAGAGTGGCACTCAAACGTACTGTCAGCAATACTCGCGATAGTATTCAACGTCGCGCGACAGGAGGTGCGGCAACGAAGCCTTGGCGTGACCCAATTTCTTACACTTTTGCAAAGCCAGGCGAACCCACCACTGCCGTTTCCGAGGTTTTCTTGTCTTCCGTTTATTCATTGTCGATTTCTAGAAAACAAGTAGGTAGAAGTATAAAAGCCATTTCTTCTTCCACTTCCATGGAAGACAATAGTTAGGCAGATTCCTCGTTGGCGCTCCATAATTCTCCTCGCACGTGCACGCTATGTTGCAGAAGTCGCAGGGTGCTTTTCTCGTCGCGACGATAGATTGGGAGCGTAGGTCTCACGTAGGACGCGCAGGCTTCGGCGAGCCTCAACACAAGGGCCAGCCCGGGTTTTAGCTTTGGTGTTCCCGTTGCCGCTTTCGTGTCCCGGAGGCGCCGAAAATAATACGAAATGATGAAATGTTATTACAACTTGTAAATAAAAGCTATTAAAGAAATATTATCCCGCCTATAGGCAGCAACCTCTGACACAGCGCTACCGCGCCCGTGTGAGGAGAATTACAGAACGCCAACGAGGAACTTACCGAAGGTCGCAGATGACACGTGAAATTGCGCAAGATGATCACTTTTGATGACGGGTGGGTCAGTGAATGAACATACCGCTCGAAATAATGCGATAATGAGCGCCACCACGCCGACAAACGTACGCAGACTAGATGGATGTGGACGAAAGCGGCAGCGCGGCCGCGGTGGTAGCAAAACAAATGTGAACTTGGACATGCGCGGAAAAGATTTTCCGGCCGCTTTGGCCTCTCTACCCGCTTGCCGCTTCCCAAATGTGAACGTAGCCATAGTCTGCAGCGCAAAACGTCTCTCGTTTGCGATTGCGCCCCTACGGAAGGCTGGTAGTTACTGTTGTGTTGTGGAATCCCAAACCAGCAATGTACACACAAAAGGGTTGATGCCAGCAGTGAAATTCCACCGACTCGCAACAGAATGCACGAAACAGACAGCCGACAAGCATGGATTACTGCTGTGCGCAGTACAGCGTAAGTAAACTCTTGTTGCAGGCGCTGACAGTTCTCGTCGGAGTTCACGCGTCCTGAGAAATTGATTATGTGCACTATGCACTGAACAAGACCGCAGTTCATTCCTGCATCACTAGTACACCAATCAGTCGAGATTCTGTGAGGTACAAGGCCACTTCCTGTTTGCACCGGCCTAAGTGAAGCAGAAATGACTCGCACGCACTACTTAAGATGCGTACACATGCCATAACTATGCAGTGCGGTGAAATATTCTGTACAATTCTGAATCTGTTGACGTAAAGGCAAATGACGGCTGCACGCTCGCACACAGCGGAAGACACAGCGGCCCATGCACTTGCCGCAGGAAATGCAAGGCGACGAAAGCTTCGTAAAAAAAAAAAGCATTACTCGTTTTTGCGCGTATTTAAGTTTTCTAGCGCAAAGACGCAGCGAACAAGCTATTGCTATGGGAGTAGGTATAGCCTGGTAACACGTGCATTTTCACATGTATAGCCGTCCTTGACCTGTGAAACGCACTTCGCCCCGACGAGGACGACGCCATCTACGCTTAACGGAGATTAACAATTAATGATGTCTTCTCCGATCGGGCGGGTCGTCTCAATGATGCGTTTTCGAAGACTGGTCCATTCAGTGGCGCGATGAGAGACCGTTGCTCCAAACGCCCACTGTACCTGTCGTACTTACTGTATTTTAGTGAGCTTACATTACTTTTTACTTAATTTCTTCACACGCACACAGTGCCACACACACACGTGAGGGGGGGGGGGGGGTCCCATGTCTTTGATATACATGCATAGAGTGTGCTTAAACTACCGATACTTATTATCGATCACGTCACGTAGTGGAAAGCAGACGCTTGCCCCCCCCCCCCCCCGGTCGGGCCGATGAACCCCCCCCCCCCCCCGAAAAAAATTTCTGGCTACGCCCCTGGCCCAAGGACTGCATGAGGGTTCAATTATGCCTTTGCCCAGCATTTTCTCCACTTCCTGTTGGATGACAGCACGCTCCGGAGCTGACACACGGTAAGGCCGTCGGTGAATAGGACTCGCATCGCCGGTATGATAGCGATGGGTGACGACAGATGTCTGGCCCAAAGGACGGTCGCCAAAGTCAAATATATCCAGGTAGGAAACCAGCACGCGGCGAAGAGCAGTGGACTGTGCATATCATGCGGGCGAAGTGGTCGCAGGACGAACCTGACTGCGATGACGGCGGTTGAAAATCCGGTGGTGGTTCTGTGGTCAGGGCAGAAACCGTGTGGCCGGCCAATGGGGTCAGATGAGTGAGTGATATGCCGCAAGGAAGAACTTGCGTCGAGTAGCCAAAATTTAGGATGGGAAAGGCAGTGCCGTTGTTTGTAACTGTCACCACCGTATAAGGGAGCGCGACGTTGCGTGTCATGGCGACCTCAGGAATAGGGCAGGCAACGTAGTCGCCGTCGGGTAGGGGCGGAAAGGCTGAAAGCTGGACGTATATTGCGGCTTGCGGAGGCAGTCGAAGAAACTCGACGGAGCGTAGGCGGGGTGGGCCGGCATCGACGTTGTCGGGCACGAAGGAAGTTCTAGCCGGAGAAGGCCCGCGGAGCAGTCGATAAGGGCAGCGTGTGTGGACAGAAAGTCGATTCCCAAGATTAGGTCATGGGGGCACTGTTCTAGAACAGCAAAAAGAACAGATGTGTGGCGACCAGAAATAGTGATGCGTGCAGTGCACATTCCAAGTACGGCAGGTGTACTCCCGTCGGCTACTCGGATGGTAGGTGAAGTCGCGGGCGTCTGGACTTTCTGGAGGCGGCGCCGGAGGCTCGAGCTCATTACAGAAATTTGTGCGCCGGTATCAACAAGAGCGGTAACTGCCACACCATCAACCAGAACTTCAAGAAGGTTGCATCGGGTATAAGGGACAATCAGAGGATTTTCAGGCCGGGTCGTAAATGCAGCGTCACCTCCGGGGGCTGCACTAGCTAGTTTTCCGAGAGGCGGCCAAAGGGAGACCGAGAGCGGCGAGGTTGGGGCCAGCGGGACTGACGGCGCTGGGGCGATGGTGAGCGGCTGATCCGGTTTTCCCTAGGAGGACGTTCAGCACTTGAGGCCGCAGGACGGAACGACGGGGCATATGGTGCACGGTCCGGGCGATTGTAAGTGTTTGGTCGATAGGACGTGGGCCAGCGGCTGCGGCAATGGCGGGCGATGTGTCCAATCCTAGAGCACGTGAAGCGGATGGGCCGGTCATCAGGTGTGCGCCAATCGTCTGGATTTCGATAACGTGGCCTGAAGGTCGTGTTCGGTCTTGCAGCAGCGACGACAGGGGCGACCGGGTTGGTAGCAGCATGACCGTTATCAAAGGTGGGTAAAATGCCCATATTCGCGACCTCTTGACGAACAACGGCCTGAATTAGCGAAATCGGAGCCAGGCTGTTGCTTTGCATACCGTCATGAAGGGTAACGGGTGCCATGGCCTCGAGTTCTCGACGGACGATCCTGTTGACATTTTCTGGAGCTTGCGCTTGCCGAAGCGTGGCTAAGCCTTCGCAGGAGGACGTGGCAGCCGTATTGGGAAGTCGGTCGAAGCTGTGAGTGATACGTTGACTTTTGGCCAGCTCAAAACGACGACATTCAGCGATGACCGACTCCACCGTTGAGCAGTTCTTACACAGTAGCAGATTGAATGCGTCATCGGCTATGCCTTTCAGTACGTGGCCCACTTTGTCCACTTCAGGCATGTCCTTGTCGACCTTGTTGCACAGACAACACGTCCTGAATATACGAGATGTACGGCTCCGTGGACGTCTGAGCACGAATTGCGAGCTCCTGCTTGGCCGCAGTTGTCGTGCGATAGGTCTCCCAAATAGATCGCGTAATTTCTGCTTACAGACGTCCCAACTCGTGCCTCATGCGTCTAGAAGATGAAGATAGCAAATAGAAGATGAGATTCGCCAGCATTATGGTCGGGTCCCACTTGTTAGTGTGGCTGACGCGCTCGTACATTGCCAGCCATGCATCGACGTCCACGCCGCTTGTGCCGTTGAATGTCCCGGGATCACGAGGGTGCAAGAGAATGACCGGTGACGGGTCTTGCTCACACTGGGTCGCTTGGTCGGTCATTGTGGTGGCAGCAACGCGCCGTCCGCTGCGAAGATCCAGTTCCCGGTGTTGTAGCGTGCGTACCCCGCACGTCCACCAAAGATGTTACGGGGAGAATATATATACAATGGATATATTTACAGGGTAAGGCGCACAACGCTGCCGCAATCGTTCAGGAGAGCGCGTGCACACCAGAAAACCACCCGTCGTCGTCGTCATCGTCCAAGCACCGACCACAGGATCGCCGCTCGTGACAATATGTACGGCAATACCTAGTAATAAATTCTTCCAATTTTGCATAACTCCGTAGAATAGAGTACCATCCAAAACCCTGAAATTATATTCACGTTTTTCAATGCCAGTCCTGCTTCAGAATGGGAATGCTTGATACGCCTGGTTCTCCGACTAGCCGTTAGATGGCACCGCAATGCCACATCATCTAAAGCCCCTATATTTATAAAAGTAGCGCCATCCACTTCCCTCCTCCTCCGTTCCACTATCGCGCTCGGCGCGACCAGCGCGATCGAGGCGCGATATCGACAGTGGCGCCGCCTGCGTCGGGCCTGCCGTGGCAGACGACAGCTAACGCGCTACCAGAGGAAATCCGAGGAAAACTTCGATCGCGCCCTGCGGAGACGTTTTTGAGGCGCGATTTTGCTTCGTCAGTCAGTAACTGGTCTTAATAATGCCGTTTTGGAAGTAGCAACGCGACGATGCGAGACGGCGCAAATATCAAGTGTGCAGCAAGCGTTTGCGCACGCCGGATGGTAAACAAAAAAAGCCTTTTTGCCCTCGCCTTGTCGGTTGCGGCAACTTAAGGCGCAGCAGCATGCCATCACAACGAAGTTCTTGTCCCTAACACGTTTGATCCGTTTGTGCGTACAGCACTTTCGTCGCACAGGCCCGAGAATGGCAGTCGGAGCGCGCTGGAAAGAAAAAAATATACAAAAGCGCGACACGAACTTCCACGTGACACGGATTGGCCAATGCGGGAGCGGAGGAGGCTGGGGCGACAGGAGGCGGCTAAGAGAGGGCGAGGAGGAAGCGCCGGGGTGAGCGCGGTGGCGGCAAGATCTAAGAATGGCGCTACTTTTATAAATATAGGGGCTTTAACATCATCGTATTGCCACATCATCAATTTTTTCAAAGCATTGGGGTTTAGGGACAGTGAAGGCAAAATAGACTTTAAGCGGGTAGAAATAACCAAACAGAGGTTATCTGATTGGTGGATAAAATTAAGGCAGGGGTGAAATTTCACCCACCACAAAGTACAAATTATGTTAATAGCCATGGCTAGGTGGCGTATGCCACCGCCCGATTTAAAGGGTTCAGCCTCATCCATCCATCCATCCATCCATCCATCATCATTATCATGTAGAGCTACTATGGCTCCAGTAACTATAAGGGCATGTAAGGACGTGTCCGCCCGTTTCAAAGGAAGAAGCCCTATCACCATCGGCTCCACCATGCTAAAATCTCCATGAAATCTCCACTGTCCGTTTCTTATCGTCACAAATATCTCCACGCGTCTATCTGATGCGTCTCAGGCATATAATAAATGAACCGATAAACAATGTAAATTTTCTTAGGCAATTGTTTTTATCGCACACACGTAATGTAAAGAATTCAGAATGTCTTAAACAATTACTTTTATTGCACACACACACCCTGTATCAGCCTCTCGGCCGCAAATATCACCCCGTGACCGCGAAGCGCTTTCTAAGTTTCATGGGAGGAACACTAATGGTATATACTGCAAGCCCCAGAATAGTTTGCCGTCATTTTGCAAAGCACTTACTCCGGAACGACGTAGTTTGACGATGTCTTTTGCTTCAGACGAAGGCCAAATTTGATCCTTAAGATGGACTCCAAAAGGTCCATCTTCATCTTATTACGAAGTTCTGTTTTAGTCAAGGTTACATGAGAAAAGACTCTCTCCGCTTCGGCATTTGAGACCGGAAGTGTCAGGATCCTGATGGCTCCAGCGGCGAGTGCTGGGACATACAGCAGCAGCGTCCCTGAATGCTAGCGCCTCATACCAGAAACTTGTGGCAGAACTAGTTTCAGTTGTAGCGAATGCAGACCGAAGCAGTCGTACCTCCGCTTCCACTTGGTTGTTACGTATGCCAAAGAGGCATGACGGCAAACTCAAGATCTCCCGGCAAGCATTGGGCCCCTATACAGTTTCCGGACTTATAGCTTGAAGCCTGCGGAGAGCAGATGTTGCATTTGGAATTCGTGTTTCTAGCTCTGTTGCCAATTTCTGCAAAAAATTGAAGCACCGCTCTCTAATGCAGGTCTGCTCCTGGGCAGGTCGCGGCACTTGCCGCGAGCCGTTCTGCAAATGCTGCTTTTCCAGAGTCCAAGTAGATGCTCTTCATGTTTTTTAAATCCTGGGAAAGCAGGTCACTGTTGGAGTTGTGCCGTAACACGGCTGGTTTCAAGATCCGCTTAAGGACATCTATGAATAGATTTTCCAGTTCTTGAAAAAGCTTCAAGGGGTCGGCTGTCTGGCTCTGAAACAACAGATTCACTCGTTTCACATTGTGAAGCACTGCTGCAAGAAAAATCAAGTAGACGTGGTTCCGAGTGTCACTGTACATGTCCCGAAGAACTCGTGTGTTGTAGGTGCGGCTGTCGATGCTTTGAAAAAACTTCTGCAGGCCCTCAAATTGACCCAAAATTCTTTCGATGCAATCGTACATTGCCAACCACCTTGTTGGAGTATGAGGACTTGTTGCTGGGCTAGTTGGTTCATCTTATTCCGTAGTGTTTAGACGCAACCAAGGACGGAAAAAAAAGTCAGGACAGGAAAGAGAATCTTGAAAGAACCTTGTTGGAGACAGAGACAGGAGTTTTGGTGGCTCTACCTTGCCAGTGTCTTCCAGCATACTGTTATACAATCCCTTGTATGCAGCGAGCCTGGTGGAGCTGTGAGCAAAGTAATTGTGCGATTCTCGAACCATGTACTCCAGCGCTGAAGGCATTGTCTGCATTGACTTTGCGGCAACGAGGTCTAGCGAGTGGCACATGCACGTTACTAAAATCGAATCTGGATTCCCTTCCCTGAGCCGGCTCCACAGAGAGTTGTGCTCTCCGCACATCGAGTTTGCACCATCTGTCGCTATTCCAACACAGTCTTAGGCTCAACCCGTGATCAGACAATATGTCCATGACGCACTGATGCATCACTTCTGCTGTTCCATTCGCTACTTCTTTCAAGTCGAGGAACATGTCTGAGATGGAGTTCGTTTCGGAGTTGTGAAAGCGAACACAAATACACAGCTGTTTTGCGGTGGAGACATCCGTAGATTCATCTAGCATTAAGGAGTACCCCGGGGCTTCCTTCATTTTGTCCAGCTTGTGCTTGAAGTGTGGTGCCAACACATTCTTGATGACAGCTGCGCACTTGGTCCAGTGCATCCGAAACTTTCGGTCGAATTCTTGTTGCAGAATTTCATCAAGTTCATCAACCGCACTTACAGATGCGTGCGTAGCAGTGAACAATGCAATTCGAACTTCTCGCCTTGCTTGGTCAAAATTTGGCTTGCTAACCTGAGCCAAGAACTGCTTGAGCTGCTGTGGGGCAGGCACAATGTAGTCTTTGTGCTTCTTAGAGTCGGCGTACTTTAGGAGGTCCGTGTAATGAGGCCTCAATACACAGTTGCAGTATTTGCACTTCATCACTTGTCCATGTTCTGTCGGCGATATCCAGTCTGGAGAACATTTTGAAAGTGAACAAATCAAGAAAACTTAATGGCTTAAATGCACAAGCTCTCTATAGAAAAAAAAATAAAACCACTGCGGCAATGATTTCATGCAACTTGGCCAAGTAATAAATTCCGTCGTTCGCTTTACGACATCATAAAACAAGCCATGTATGGCCTGTGTCAGTATAGAAACAAAGGAACCCACCCGACCGCTTATGTTCATAACTGCAATACGATCATCCAAGACTAACATAACCACAAATCCTTCGTACACATAACACATACCTTTAAGTTTTTGGTCCCGGAGCCATTCATCACGAAATCTTCGTTTCGCATTAGCGTACTTCCCCATGTTCCAGTAGTTAAGAAGGAGGTGTAGCAGCGAAGACACGCAGCTCCACAAGATCCGCCGTCGCCAAATGGGAATCAGGAGATCGTAGGCTCGTAGCAAGCGGATGGATGGATGGATTCTATGAGCGCGCCCCCTTGAAACGGAGTGGTGGGTTCCGCCACCAAGCAGCCAACCCATCAACACCGCCATCTCGCGGCATGCGGATCAGTTCGCTAACCTACATTTCACTAGGAGACGTGCCAGTACCTCATAGATAAATTTAGGAGGTAGTGGACGTGCCGAATGTTGTCACTCGTTTGTTTAGAAGACACTGATCTTAGAACCCATAACTCGATCGAGCCCTTAGCTGAAAATCACCAGAACTTCGCCAGAAATTCGCCAAGTCACCATTCATAATTTTTGGTCGCCACGGGCCTCTCAAATTCGCCAATTTGGCGAAAAGTAGCCACCAGTGGCAACCACTGGCAACCAGTGGCAACCCCCTTGGTGGGGTTGGGATGCAGTGCAGTGTCGCGGCGGTAGCGGCGCTGGTGGCCATGCGGTGGTGTGCACATGCGCACATGTGTGTTGCAAGCGACCACCGCAACGATCGCTAGCTACCAGCTCAAGTGAAAAGGAGGAAAAAGGGAAACGTAAGGGCAGCAGGTTTTTGGCGCACGCGGCAGGCATCTTTCTAGAGGAGGCGTTGGTCGAGCAGATGACAGCTACTCAGCCCGTGAGCTCGCCTCAGCCAATGAGCGTTGCCGAAACAGCCGGAGCCAACGTTTATTGGCCGGATATTCAGAATAAGGCGACGGCAGCGCCACCGCAATTTCAACGTTTCTTGCTTCACCATCGGAGCTTGCCAAGGCGTCCGCTGGACCCACTCCCAAATTCTAGTACACTCTAGTTTTACTTGTTTTTCTCACCGGCGGCACAACGTCACTATATAGCCATGCCGTCACCACTCCTCGCTCGGGCGGGCGATTGATCCGGCTGTTTCGGCTGTTTCGGCATTCATTTTGCTCCTAGTACTTCAACCATCATTCCAGTGCACCGTCAATCTTGCCGTTTACGTCACGAAAAATCTGTGTACCCTCCGCCTGCCCCGGACCACTGCGCACCTACATTCTTTCTTTGTGAAGACTGCCCGGGACTGGAATGACCTTTCCGTCGACGCCGTGCACCACTCCAATCCACATCATTTCAAGCCTGCCATTGAGTCCACATTTCACTGAAGTGATCACCCATCCCTCATGTAATACTCCACACCGAGGCCTTTGAAGTAATAATAAATAAATAAATAAATAAATAAATAAATAAATAAATAAATAAATAAATAAATAAATAAATACTTCAATTTGAATTGCGCTAGATGTACGCGGACGATTCAGACGCAATTTTCTCTTAAAATAAGTTTTTTCTTGACACGAAACAAGCGTTTTGAGGTTTCTGGTATGGTATTTTAACAGTCCACGTTGAAATAATATTTGCCTTTAGTGTTCCTTTAACATTTCCATACAACGCCCGTTGAGAATCGTTAGCCCGCTGTCGATAGTGTGAAACGCAGCTTGCGATACCTTCCGCGCCCCTCACGGACACACTGTGCCATCAGACGTGAAGGAGGCTAACTATATTATTGTTTTCTAAGCAATTCGCATTTTTCCCGCCCGGCGCTAATTTTTGAACGCGCTCCGCGCCCCAATGGTGAAAAATTGCTCGGATCAACCTCGGCCATATGTGCAATGGCCAACCACGAATTGCTCGGGCCAACCTCGATAAACTAGGTAGGGCCGTGCTTGGGGATGGACATCGGCCGACTTTAGGTTGCCACTGTAGGGCCGACCACTTATGTCGACTTAATGCCTAGCATTGCCCACGCAATATTTTTGGTTGACTGAAAGTAGGGCCAATCACTGATGCCAACCTGGCCAATGTTATGCCTCGGATGGCCCATGGTAGTTGTTCGGTTGCCTCTACATAGGCCACTCACTGTTGCCAACATGGCCGATTTAATTCCTCACATGGCCCATGCTAATTTCTTGGTTGGCTCCACATAGGTCAATCACTGTTGCCAACCTGTCCGATGTAATGCCTCACATGGCCCATGGTAGCTTTTAGGGGCGAAGCTCCTTATGGCGGCACCCGTTCCGTCCCCGTCGTAGTAGTAGTAGCATAGAGAAAGAAAAAAAAGTTAAGAGAGGACACTCCGCGAAATCTGGCCTCAGGAAGTACGTCACGACCACGTAACAAACTAGTGCTCTCACCAAACGCCAGAGGACGCAAGTGCGAAAAACAAAAAGTTATCATCAATTAAACAGAATGTTTTTTACAAAATAATAATTATGCGCCTATATTTGACATGTTATTTATACATAAAAACAATTTATTCAACGCACCTTACGTGGTTATTTTTGTTCAGCCGCACTGCCATAAGCAGCATCTACGATTTCGCGCCGAGAGTACTCACCATACCAGCATGCGACAAGCCCAGGCATGACCATAGGCATGACAGCGGGAAGGTTTCGTCAACGTCGGCTGCTTCGGTGTTTTCGTGTGTGAGACAGCAGGTGAGGTACGTTTTCAAGCGAAGCTTGTTGAATTACATGTTGTTGGGCTAGTTGGGTCATTGAATTAGAAAAAGGTTACAACTGCGCGAATAAGACGCCATGTAAGAAACATAAACACGCCCACACGCGTTGCGCTTCGTGTGGGTGGGCGTTTCTGTGTTTCTTACGTGGTGTCTTATTCGCGCAGTTGTAATCTTTTTCTGGAGCTTGTGAGGACGGCGAGGTTTGCTAAAAAACAGTTTGCGGCTGTATGCGGCGGCAAGACGTGAACATTGTGCAACGTATGCAGAATCGCGTTCGGCTCGATGGAACGGAACGCCTCCGTCCCATCGTGGAACGCGTACAAGAACGCGTACAAGATTTCGCCCTAGTATAGCAAACTGGGGCACGGCGTCAAGCCGAGGCGACGCGTGCTGTGCGCTGAGCTCGGTGCGAAACATTAGGGAGTTTTCGAATAGCGTACGAAAAGCTTGCGGCGTAGCGGCGAACGCGTCGTACGCTCGCGGGCTCCCCTTAAGTGAAGCCCGCAACGCTACGCCCGCAAGCTTTGCTTTCGCTATTCGAAAACTCGAAAACTCCCTGTTGAGGAGCGGTCGCTGGGCCTCGCATGCTTCACGACGCGTTTCCCGAAGCCTCGGACCACGAATAAATCCTGGTGTGCATTTACTGACATTTTCAGACCGCGCTGATGCCATGCCGTCCGGCGGTCCAAGCTACGGCAGCTACTGCTGTGTTTCGTGGTGCTTGAACAATGGCAGAACCCACAAGAAGCCAGGGACGAGTTTCTTCCGCATACCACGGGACGGCAGGTGCGCTAAAGCTTTTGTATGGTTTGCATGTCTTCAAGCTTACTTTTCGTGCTTGCTCAGTGAGGCTAACAATAACAAAATCACTGTTCGAGCACTTCGCCTTCAGCTGATAGTTCATTGCCGATGCAGGATGACAGCATGGATGCAGTATGCCGGACGAGATGATCTCCTGAGTAAGCCGGCCAGCCTATTGTACGCAACGTACAGGGTTTGCAGCGACCATTTTACTGCTGAAAGTTTCGTGGACCCTGGGCACACAAGGCTTACAAGAATGGCTGTTCCCAGTGTGCAACCAATTGCACCATGTAAGTGATTGACAGAAACTCAATTATCTGCGATAGCAGCCACTTCTTTTGAATCAGTGGTGACAGTTAACCTGGAAGATATTTGTAGCCGATGGAGAAACCTCGCTGTAGAAGTAACACTTCGAAAGTCTTAAATTTTGTGAATTGTGGGCTATTACCTTCCTAACAGCTTTACATTCTTGTCATTCTTTCATGCTATTGACCTGTGCAACTTGTTTTGAAATACATTGAAGGGCTATTTAACGTTAACTTGAAGCCTTCATGCACATGTACACATATACCTCGTATCAAAGAAAGCTGGCACTGTCGATAATTCCACAAACCACAAATTGCTTGTTTCTCTGTTGGTGCATTCTCTTTTCTTCCACCTACCAATTCATGCGTTTGAAAGGGCGGTTTAAATTTCCCTGTGCTACAAGCTTTGTAACTTGTACCAACTACACATATATGCAGGTTCTCTGAGCATCGCTTCAAGTAGTGACTGGGACATGACTGCAGAAGCCGCACTGCAAGGTGTGGATGTGCTTCAGTTTTTGTTATTTTAAGCCTCTTACTGACAAATTGTTGTTGTTTCATTTCTTTAGGGTCTGCGGCAGAGGCTTCGAAAAACGGCTCCCACACATTGAAGTGCCCCGAGGAGCAGGGTGTGTACAGTGTCGACTTGTCTTTTTTTTCGAACTGAGTTGACTGTTGACCAAACCTCTACAGGTGGCAGCTCCCATGTAGCTGGTGAAGGAGTTCCTGCTGACTGCGTCTTGCTGGAGGAAACCTTGGGCAGTCGCTCAGTTGTCACAAAGGGAACATGTGTGACTGGTGAGTTTACTGTTTGCTTCAACACTTATGTTCACTTCAACAGACTATTGATATAGAGACTTCCGAAGGCTGCTCGCAAGATTGTTCCGACAGCAGTGTCCGAGGTACTGAACAAGCTTCACACGACTCTCCAGAAGATGTGTCTTCCAACAGCTCCACGCCTGAGTGCCCTACAGCAAATGGTGATTATGCTGTTATTGCAGCTGTTTTCAATGTGCAATTTTATGTTTAGGACATTCTGAGCAAACTAGCACCAATAAAATGCCATGGTGGGCTCTCAGTGATTTTCATTATTAGGGTGCCATTGTTAATGTTTTTTTTTCAATTTGTGGAATCGAAACTTTGCACCACAGAAAGTTGGGCACCTTGGGTAAAAAAGAAGCGAAGAAAGCGCTCGTACGGGATTAGTTGCTATTCGCTTTTAAATCAATTTTTGTTTATTGCAGTGCTTTCCTGTGTGCCAGCTGCAAGGTCTCCATCAAAGAAATACAAGCAAACCATTCGACGTCTGCAAGCCAAAGTAGCAGCACAGCGGAAAACTATCAAAAGACTGCTGAGGCAGCCTCACCGAGCACCGTCATCGACTGCAAAGGCCCTTGGCATTATCCGACCGCACGTCACCGAGTAGGTTTTTAAACTTCTTTCTGCACATGTTCGCTTGAGGCCCAAAGGCAAGGGCAAGCGGTTTCCCGTGTGGTTCAAGAAATTTGCTCTTCACTTAAACTTCCGTGGTCCGCGAGCATACCGATTTCTGGCTCCATATTTTTCTTTGCCCTCCCGGCGTTCATTAAGGAGGTGGCTAGCCAATGTAAAGATGACTCCAGGCACAATTCCAGGAATCATTTCTTCCATTGCAACAAATACTCAAGCTTGGAATGAACGGGACCGAGTGTGTGCTTTAGTTTTCGATGAAATAGCACTCAAAAAGAATTTGTGTTATGATGCTGCACGGGACATTGTCCAGGGTTTTACAGATGATGGCACTGATCGCACTTCAACCATTGCTGATCGAGCAATGGTAGTTCTTCTTGTTGGTGTTTCGAAAAAGTGGGTTCAACCGGTTGCTTTTACTATAGGGCACACATCAACACCATCATCTGTTATGCATAACCTGCTGGTGTCACTCATTGTGGAGCTTAGGAGCATTAACATTGCAGTGAAAGCAGTCATTTGTGACCAGGGCAGTTCAAATGTAAGTCTCGCTAACCAACTAAGAGTGACTGTAGCAAAGCCTTTTTTTGAAGTTAATGGTGAGCGGGTATATTTCATCTGTGATGTTCCACATTTAATTAAAACAACGCGCAATAATGTGCAAGCATACAAGTTATATATTGGGGATGACATCGTTGACTGGTCCCACATTGTAAGCCTTTACCAATCCTCACATGAGTTGCGGTTGCGATTGGCTCTAAAGTTGACTGAAAGGCACATTCATCAGAAACCTTTGTCTAATATGAAGGTCAGCAGAGCAACGCAGGTCCTCAGTGCATCAGTTTCGATTGCTATCACGGCATTGGTGTATGCGAAAGTGCGGCCTGCCTCGGCCATCACTACTGCACAATTTTGTGCTCGTATGGACAGGATTTTCGATGCCTTGAACAGCTCGAGTAAAAAGAAAACTTCGCAAAAGCTCCGGCATGCAATCGTGAAAGAGGATTCAGAGCTGATTGACTTCCTTCGAGGCCAGCCTCCCTGGATTGCATCATGGACGTTTGATGGCAGACGTCAACCACAAACCGTCGTTGGTTGGCAAATCACAATTCAGGCTATTTGTCAACTGTGGGACGACCTCTCCAAAAATTACAATTTTGAATACCTGCTAACACGCAGACTTCAACAGGATCCTCTGGAGAACATATTTGGCCACATAAGGCAAAAGCAAGGTTGCAACACCAACCCCAATGTAGCACAATTTATTTGTGGCCTGAAGCACATCTGCATAAGAAAACTCTTCAAACTGTCAGAATACGGAAATGTCGAGGATGATGAATGTGACCTCCTTCAGGAGCTCTCGCCATTCTCCCTCGCTATAGTGCGTCTCTTGTGGATAATGAGGAGTGTGCACAGCCACAGCCTGACGACTTTCCCGCTCTAGACGATCTCTCTGAACTTGCGACCAACATTCACTCCCATATTATTGATGACTCCGCTACATATTATGTAGCTGGTTTTCTCATCAAATACTTTCTTCGGAATGCACGTGATACTTGCAGTTGCCCACAGATATTGATAGACGACAGCAAGACACTAAAGGGGACCCATCAGTATTTCACAATGCTCAAAGCATACCACGTCCCCAGCAAACTTTTCGGAAATCTAACTGTGCCATCGGAAGCAGCTTTTGAATACGTACAACAACTTGAGTGTCACTTTCTTGCCATTATTGAGGCCACTGCACATCACCTGAAAGTGTCTGATGTTTTGTATCACCATCTCTCAAGTGTTGGCGATTTTCATTTCTGTTCTGCTGGGTGTCGCGAGAAGTTTCTGAAAATGTTTTGCCGGGTTCGTTTATGTTGGCATGTGCGTTTTGTGAACCGAAACTTAGATAGGGTTAGGTTCCAGTCTTCAATTTCAGGTATACAGCTTGACAAGTTCAAAGCTTAGCAATTAGCGGCTGCTTTACACAAAAGCATTCAAGTTGAACCGAATCCTGCAATAGCTTTGTTATAGTCATTACTTCGTTACATCAGACCTCATTATGGCCCTCTATCAAGTTCAACGGGACTAACCACTCCTTCGTTATGTCCATTCTTTTGTTTACCCACTATGAAGAGTATGACCTTAAAAAGAAATTATGCTTGGTAGCCTCTCTGTATTTTTGTAGCATATGCGGGCGAACTCTGCACGTTAGTGTGGGTCGTCGGTCACTATGTGAACTTTATCTCTCCAGCTCAAGTAATATAACGATAGCAAAAGCGCGTGTTGAAATATATTCAAGCGGGTAAGGAACACAGTATGAAGTGGGCATGGTTCACATTTTCATGCCTTTCGTATATTAGCTTCTCGTCAACCTCCTCACCACGCCCATCAAAACTTTTCATAAGATTGTCCAAAACTGCAGCTGTTGATGGGGTTGCGGACGCTGCCCCTTTATTATCCTAGCTTGTGAGTCATAGCGCACTGTGTACAGCCTTTGTGAAAAATAATGACAGTGTTAACGCACTGTGTACAGCCTTTGTGAAAAATAATGACAGTGATAAGGCACTATGTACAGCCTTTGTAAAAAATGATGACAGTGACAATGCACTGTACAGCCTTTGTGAAAAACAATGACCGTGATAATGCACTATGTACAGCCTTTGTGAAAAACAATGACAGTGATAAGGCACTATGTACAGCCTTTGTAAAAAAAAATGAGTGATAACGCACTGTGTACAGCCTTTGTGAAAAACAATAACAGTGATAATGCACTATGTACAGCCTTTGTGAAAAACAATGAGAGTGATAACGCAATATGTACAGCCTTTGTAAAAAATGATGACAGTGATAATGCACTGTGTGCAGCCTTTTTGAAAAATAATGAGCGAAAGTGGCTTTCTTCGGCTGTTAGCCCTCTGATACCGCTTTGTAGCACCAATTAAGGTCCACAATTTTGGATAAGTGATGACTACCATCTATTTCAACTTGGAAGCGTCACAGCAACGCCCAGACGCAAGTAACTTGGGCTCTAAGTTTTTGATGAGAGCGACACATAAGAAGATGCAACAGGTCTGCAAGTGTTGTAGCATAAAGTCTGTCTTTCACATTGTGGGCAAGCTGCCCTACTTTTCCGAGGACGAACAGGCAACGTTGAAGCATCAAGTTCGCTTTTTTTTCTCATTTTGGGCAAGTTGCTCTTAAGAACAGCCAACACACTGTATTTTTGCTTTTCTGATATATTGTGTCGTGTGGTTTCTGTACGCTTTTTCTTTTCTGTGCATTACTTCTGTTAACCCGAGTCGTGACTCGGGACTTTATTGCTGTGTATACGTCACTTCTTCCTTCTTTATCAACTTTGTGCGCTGAGTTTTTGCCATAGATCCATATAGATCCTTACCCACTTGCCCAGTGCGTCATTCTTCACCAGCTTGTCGGCTACTGCCAACTCTAGCGATGTGTGCGTTGTCTGTGTTCTCACTCTATTTGTTAGAATTTATTTGTAAGTCTAGATGCATTTGTTGTCTACTTTGCATTTCTGTGCGATGTTCTTCTCATTTTGTGCTTTTTATATGCTCAGCCTCTACCTTGCCTTGGAATAAAAACATTGCGGGTACTCTGTCTCTTTGATTGATATATAGATTGACCGCTTGTTCCAAAAGAAAAGCGCGATGAATAAAGCCGAAGTGAATTATGATTACCTGCATATCTTTCTATTATAACTTAGTCGAAATAAAGATTACGTCATGACCTCAATTCGCACGCACAGTTTTGTGCTAAAATAAATAGGGAATCGCTAAATCAAAACGACAAACAATAGCATTGCTATTTTGGCGGAGAAAAGTGGTCTGAAATCATTAACTTTCGCCATAGCCAAACGTCGGTTGCGCACAGTAATCGAAAATTCGCGCCAGTGGAACCGAAACGGGAAGGGCAGGCCAGTTGCTCTCACCTACCACCAGGTGCGCTGGAGTCGATTGGGCCGCCGGGGTCTATGGGAGTGTCCACTTTTTAACTTTTTTTCTTTCTCTATGGTAGTAGTAGTGTGTAACCAGTCTGAGAAAAATGAGAAAGAAATTCTGAGGTTGTGTCCGTAGCGCGGAATCGAACCAGGGACCCCTCGCTTCCGAGCGCGCGGCGTTAGCCCACTACGCCACGAAGCGGACATGGACAAACGCACCACGATGGCTATAAATACCCAACATTAACGAAAGGCCGCGTTTCTAGCGCGTTTCTAACGCGTTTGTGCTAGCGCGTTACGGCCCGTGTAAGAAGCTGGTGTAAGACGCTGTGGCCTCTCCACCTTACCTTCAACCCGTTTCGAACGCGCTGCCCAAAGCGGTGGCAAGTCAAGTTCAAGTCGAGGAGCGTTTATGAATACGGGGGTATACTCTCTCAGCAGTCATGTGATGGCGTCGGCAAACGCGGTGCACGTTCCGGCATGTGTAAATGGCTGCGTAAGACGCTGTGGCCGCTCCCCCTTACTAGAGAGTACTGCACGTTTCTAACGCGTTTGTGCTAGCGTCCCCTTAAGCGGGAGATCCGATGATTCCCTCCGGAGCTTCGCCCACTCATCATCATTCACCTCGTGGATCTGCTGTCATTTTTTTGGTTGGCTCTACATTGGTCAACCACTGTTACCAACCTACTTGCTCTACTCTACTTGCTTAGTCAAATAAAACACAGTCCATCACATGGAAAACAAATTTATTTCAAAAATATCACACAGTGGTTCTGATGACTAGAATTACGAGATTGTTGATACTATTGTGCATACTATTTTGCTTTCCGTGCACAATAAAATAAATAGTTCGAATGCTTATTAAAATAGGGACAACGGAACGGTCACATTGCCCGCCATCACGTTTCGCTACAAAAACATTACTCTGTGTCGTCACACGGCCTGCTGCAGCCCTTATCTAGGGCACCTTGGCGCCTCTCATTGCGTCCGCCCTCCCGGCAGTGGCACCAATCAGCCAACGCTTGATAATGGCACTTGTTTTCAAACACACACCATCGTGGTTTGCCCTTGCATAACCTGAAACAAGTTAAAGAGGCATATAAGAGTACTGCAGCAGCACTCTCTCAAATGAAGCCATTTGAGTGCAAAATAAGCAGCTATTCAGATCTATGATGCAGCTATACTACAAGGTATACCTGCTCACAACAGAAGCATGGTGAAAAGACGGCCCACACATAAACATAATAAGAGCACAAAATGCTGCTGCAAGAAGGTGGCATGATTTGGCTAGTTTATAGTAAAACACAAGGCTTCGAGTTGTCAGTGAGTATATGGCGGTCATTTAGGTATTGGAGCAACCACTTTTTTGAATAAAATTCCAAAGGTCCATGGTCACAGAGCAAAAGAAAAAGAGCAAAACAACTCACATTTCCCTTAAGGCAATATGCTACAAACTTATTTATATGTGGTAACGCGGAAACATTGCACTTTCTTCACTCTCCTAGATGTACTAAAAACCAAGTGCTTACTAAGAATCAGATCACTGACCTTCTGCAGCTCTGAAAAGGATTGTTTCTGCCCACGAGAACCTTTCCAGCTGAACTTCAGGGCGGCAGATTTTGTAAAAAGATATCGTAACAGGCACCGCACAGTGTCCTGCACATTTGTGCCACCAAAACGTGAGAAGTAGGCAACCTGCAAGGTAAAGTAAAAACAACTACCCTATAGTTAAATGATAATTAAATGACGTTAGCTATTAAACTGAAATTTCAATCGAACAATTGGATATTGAAAAACGAAGTACACATTGTCTTATGGCCTAATAATATGCAGTTTAACAAGGGCTGCTGTTGACCATTATGAAAATTATGCTGGCATTCTCTACAAGCTGGCTGCTTCAATTCCGTGCTGTGAAAACTTGGCTGAAAAACTCTGGCTGTTCCTTCAGTTGATCCTATGGCTGCCCACAGGCACCGGTTACTGCATATCTCAGCAGCTAATTTTTTGCACATCTTGCAATCATCTATGCACTTTTCCAATGTTTGAATATTTTTCTGCAATTTGCCTGAAACTGTTTTCATCATATGCGTCATGCTTTTGCCATTATATTGCTGTGACACTATGCACTATTATATCGGCAATTTCGCAGTGGTATTGAGACACCATCCATCCTAAGCAGATTATTCATAAACTCTACATGCATCTAGTCGGTCTTTGTAATGTTCTTGCATATTTACTGCCATTGTTGCAAGTACGAAGGGAATAGTGACTATGGCTTGCTTCGGTTACCAGCTCTTCCACTGCAGCCAACATTAAAGCTATATTACTACATTGGACTCAAAGCCAATATATTTCCTTGACGAACTGAAGCATCTTTACCTCAATACTGTAACCAACTTTTGCAAATGGCTTATAAATCGATTATTTTAAAGAAACGTTTAGTCCCATGTGCCCCTGTATCAGTATAAAAATGGTACATATGTGGTAAAGCTATTACAACTTTGGAAGTGGCTTAACAGTAATGATTTCACAGGAACCCCTATTTAGTCACACGTGCCCTTCTAAATCTATCAGTATAAAAACGTACTTATGTTGTAAAACAAGTATGTACATATTGTTGACTGGAAGCATGATACAATAATGCAGAATGTACACACCACACAAATAAAGTGACATCTCTGGTATTCAGTATTGAACCTCATTAGTAAACCTCACTTCATAAACAAAATGATAGCACATCTTACAAGATCCTCCAAGTCTGCGTCGATAGAAAGATAATTTTCTAAAGCGAATATACCTGTAGCATTCGATGCTGGCAGCTTAGGGCGCTTTTCAGGCAGCGTGGCGATTCTTGTGTTGGACGATTTAACAGATGTCTGCAGCTTCTTCGGTTCCATTATAATCTGCATTTGGTTTTTAAAAACATTCTTCTGAAAGGCTGAAAAAACAAACACACAAATGTTACAAAAACGAAGAGGAAGCTTTAGCTATCCCCCTCCCATTTCGTTATTCAAATACATTGAAAGCGAAAAATTGTTTTGATGAGGTTGTCAACCAGCAAGCACCCCGCAACGAAAAAAGCACCTCGCGACTTCTACAGCCCCAGGCAGAACCTTGCCCCGAGCTATACCTTCCTCTAACTGCTTAATTTTAGGGTTTAGTACTTTCTTGCGAATATATTATTAAGCCGAACACTTTCTTTTACGAAACTTCGACTTTTGACTTGCTTTGGAGATGTGCACCGGAAGATTCCTACAAGATCACGACGGCTTTCGTACACGCTCCAAAACCGGCGCGGCAGAAGTGCGGGTGAGCGTGGGTCCGAGCGTAGCCCATGGTTCGCGTATCACGTTTACAATCCCTGAACACTGCATATTTCTATTTCGAGCTTTATTAATTTAAAATAACTTACCTTATTTGGGATGTCCACTCGAGTTCATACGAATGCAGGCTTTTTCTGAAAAACGCGGTTAGCCAGTTTGCCTTCCTAAACAACGCGGGAAACCAAGCCTTCGCGAAACACAGCCGCAGACGCAGCCGATTGGAACCGTTCTGCCTGCCGTTGGCGCTTTGTTTCCTGCGGGTAAAAGTAAGCCGAAGCGGCATTTTCGCACGCACAAAAGCAACATTAAACATTACGCTCATTTGATCAAAAATAAATTGCTTTGATAATTTAATCGTAAACACTTTTGTTTACATTGAAAATGGTATTTCTCTTAGTAAGTGAAAATACGAAACTATTGGCGATTGTGTAAGTTCACTGTGATTACCTGTTTCTACCTTTCATATGGCGTTTATAAGCGGAGTGGTCACGGGGCCTGTGGAACGGCGCGGCCGTAGTTTACGATTGTTTACGATCATGAAGCGAATAATATCGTATCGTACGTTTTGTGCAATAATGCTTCCGTATATATATGAACCCGCGCACGCTGAGACCAACCACAGTCGGCCACATGTCTTGGCACGACGTCATTCCAACTTAGGACGCCGACCACATCTTTATTAAACTGGGAAATGGTCCTACTGCGTCATTGGCCCCACGTCTCTGGCCAACTTTCTACCAGCGTGGTCGATCCCCTACCGGGCCCGGCATTTGCCGACATATGGCTGGCCGAGATCATCGGCAGCCAGCTACTTACCAATGCTTTTCCAGCCGTCGGCCACCGGCCAAACGCGCTTGGGGCACGACAGAGCCCAGCTCGCGTGCAGAGCCCAGGCTTTCCGCTGGGCCCCAGTGCGCGCAAAGCTTTACGTCAGACTTTTCACTGTATACAAACATTTTAAGATTACGTGAGTCATCACTGAGGTGATCGAAGTTATTTGTCAGCCGGCTCCATTTTATTGCGATAGCAATTATATGGACACTTCAACCGGATTTCTGCTGTCGGCGTCGCCGTCGCCGTCACCGGGAGATTCCGTATAGATTCCAAGGGCGATAAAATCGTCGCCGCGCGCCGTATGCGCGAGCGAAAGCGCGCGGGGGACGCGCGCTATCACGGAGGGTGAACTCCCCCGCGCGCTATCACGGAGAGCGAACGCACGGCGGAAAGCAAACGCGACCGTCGTGCGAAAGGCCGTGGGGGTATGGGAGGGAGGGAGGCGGGGCGGCGCTGTGCTCTGGCACCAAAGGCGTATCTTGTCACTCAATCTCCCACGCGAAACCAAGAAAGCGGGAAGGCAGCGCGGGAAGGAGGAGGGGGGTGGGCAGCTTCTTCTCTGCCAACAACTTCTCCTCTGCACAACTCCTCTGCACTTTGCCCTGCGTTGGCGGTCGCCCGCACCGTCTCTTATCTACACACGACTCTGACCTTTGTATGCGCTGTGCATTCGCCGCTCAGTTTCCGTTGAAGCGATAGACCGCGCGAGCCTTCGCCCGCTGCGGCGTTTTGACAGTCGTTGTCTGCAGTCATTCAGTGTGATCTATTCATGGTTGCTTGTGCGCGCTGACACCACGATTGTTAATTCAGTTAGTAAGCGAATGTGTCCAAGTTTATGCAGCCGATAAAACCGCTATCCCTACTCCGAATAGCTCTCTACTAATTTGCTCTCGCAATAGATGCTTCGCCTTTGGGGCGAAACTGCGACATTTTTCAGCGTTCATTGGTTTCGTTTCCAAACACCACAAATTGAACTCATGCAGTCGATGATGGATCCATTAGGTGCACAGACTTCTGAATACATAGACGTTAAGCACTAATACGTTATAATTTGAAATCGCCTATAATATTCTCTCCAATAATGCGAAACAACTGCACTGGCATATCCTTAATGACTTCAAGACCACTTGATGCACCTTTGAACTAACGTTATAACGATGCTTCTCGGTGTGAAGAAAAGGAAGTAGCAGGAGTATTTTCATCGGATTGGTCCGGGGGCCTAGCCAGGGGGGAGGCACACTGGTCACCCCCCTCCCTCTTTCCAGGCCGCTGTCAAGTGCGTGCCCCCAGCCTCCGAAAAAATTCCTCGCTGCGCGACTGAATTGTTCCTTTTACAGTTCAGCAACCCAAGTTTACTTCAAAACTCCTGGCGAAATTATTTTTAGCGGCAGTTCTAGGGGTCTGAGCAAACTTCTCCCCGCCTTTTCATCAACAGTATAGACAATACATATTCAATATCGTTGCGTTCGTCTCTCTTACATTGCCTGGCAGCTTCCATATTTTAAGAACTCCCCACTTCCCCCACTTCCCTTGTCTGCGTTTCCTACGGTCGCTCAAGGTCTCTTTTTGAATTAAATGGCTCATTCCTCAAGGATCGTCTGGCCGGCCCATTAATTTCTGTGCTTCCGAGTCGACGATTCACCTAGAGGCAAAATCCCTTCTAACATCCTCCCATCAATATAAGCCCTTGCTGTTTCTTTGGGGCAGAAAATTGTCAAAAACCTGACAAATCTTGGTGACACTCACGACACTGCGCTGTCATGTCCCATATCTACATTTTAATACTTTGCAGTCTGGCGCTCTCTCCACTCTGTGTGTTCTGCGAAGAAACATAATCAACTGTTGATTTTTGACTGACTTGTCGCTGTTCTTTCTCCCTTAGAAAAAATAGCCGGTTTGCCCAGCATCCCCGGTAGGGCGTGCACGTACAACCGCTGGAACACATGAATTCTCGTAAAAACATCCTTTGTGACTTTGGTGTATAGATGGCGCACGAAACATTAGGACGAGAACGTGACACTCTTATCTCCCCGCCAGAACCGCATGCAGCACCAGCTCGCTCAGAATGCTACGCTTGCGACTCCTTCCGAATAAGTGTTTAAAATTGTTGTTCCCTCATTTCCTCCCTTCTTTTATTTGTGTCTGATAGTTTTCTTTCTTTTCTTTTATTTCAAACATACGTTATACTATGCGCTTCAATTACACTGTTCTATTTTCTTTTTGATATTTAGTATTGATCATAGAGCCTATAGTCACAATACTTATAACGGGTCGCGCGATTCTTCGACAATCTTTCGCAGTGGGTATGCGCCACAAACTATTATGCCATACGAATCATTATCATCATTGCACTGCCTTATGAACAGTTTACACTTTTCCCTCCGTAGAGCTTCCCTATCGCCCATCTTTCGAATAACTACTGCGATAACTCACAAATTATAGAGCATTTATTTCTAGAGTTGCAACAATTTTTTAGTGCTTCAGCGCTACTTGGAGCCTGTCACAAAAGTGCGCCATATGAAAGCACGCGCCGCGTGTCACGGAAGCCAGTGAAAGAGCACGTCGGCCCCGCGGCAGCTTCGACAGAGGGAGAGAGCGCATACGCCACAGACAGCCGACGTGGTCAACAGATACTAGAATATTCGACAAGATACGCGAATGTTACGGTAAAGAGAGAGAAGAGAGGGAGGGCGTGCGCCTAAACACCCTCTCAGACCCAGACTCACGGCGAGCCGAGAGAAAGAGAGAGGAGTGCGACAGCCCGAGCGTGTGCCAACGGATGAGTAACCACCGCTCTCGAAGAGTCTTCGGAGTCGCGGTCGAAAACGCGAGAAAACTCTATAAGATTCCCAAGCTTTGTTCATGCTACGGGAGCACGGCTCCGTCAGAAGGTTAGAGAAGCGCCGGCGAAGGCAATAAAAGCGTCGTGAGGGAATCAGAAGGGGGATCGGACCGCGCCGGTGAAGAGATGTGACGAGAAGACCGACCGTCTGCGGAAGAAGGGTATTCCCCGGCTAGCTAACTGACGAGTTCCTCGAGGTCTGCATTTTCAGAAGAAGTTCCTTCTTCGAGATTTGTCTCGAGCTACGCCGAGATCGTCCGGCTCAAGACCAACACGGGTGAATACGAGTGGCTACTTTGTATTGCTATTCGTTCTGTACTGTACATGTTGGACTCTGTGCTTGTCGTTAATTATTTTCCAGAGTTTTGTTAACACCCATCTGAACTGCATTGTGTTGTGCTTAGCCGAAGTGTGCATGTGTGTATGCAACTGCCTTATTTGAATAATGTATGTTGTTGTGTTTTGACATGTCTGTGCTCTGACTCGGTCTTTGGACCACAACCGGCGTACACTGACGCACCAGAGGGTCCCTTATTGTCCTTGCTTTCGTGGGGTTATTTTCGGGAGCTGATAAGTTGGCTTTGGAATTTGGCCCGGCGTTGCCGCCTCGTTCACGGGGTGTGTGACAGATGCTATCCTTTAATGAAAAAGTGTACCCATTTTAATTTAAATTTCAGTTGATATCCATAATACCCATTTCACCTGGGCTATATTATTGTATCCATTCGCGGGGATTAAATGTAATGGGCTTGGTAATATCTGTTCAATATGTCACTGACTGCAACCGAATAGAAAACTAGGGCTTTTTTCCACAGCACAGTACATGTGAAAACTGTTATTACTTCTTGCTTATTATTTACGAGTATTACCTGTCATAAATTTATATTAACACGCTCTCTACCGTTGACGAGTATAGTTGTCATGAGGGTTTGTACCAGTGTGACCAATGACGAGTGTATATATAGTGGTTATGAACAAAAATACCTCCCACAGCGAAGCGATATGACGATTACAGTAGTAAATTTCTCCCAGTTGCAATTTTGGACACTAGATGGCCACACTTGTCCATGTTGTAGCATTGCGTCTTGCCTTTCTATTTATTGCCGCCTTGTATGACGTTTGCGCGGGAAACATACCAGCTGCCCTCCTGCCACATGGGAATAAAAAATGCATACTACTAATATACAAGTATTTTGACGACGACGGCTCCTCGTCACAAGACAGCCCGGTAGAGCTTTGTTCGGTAAGAGAAAGTGGCATGTCCTCCTCTGAGGACTCCGACAATGACAAAGTTATGGATGAACCGAAGGCTCTCGCTGCTGCCCGTGAGTGGTTCTGCCACTACAAACTATGCCTGTGGAGCTGCGGAAAAGTAGTAACAATTCATGCACATGTGTTTTTCACCGTCTAGATTATTTTTTTACGTCTTTTTTTTTTCAAAGTGTATCGAGCCCCGCAGGACGCCGTGCTTCAAGGCCTCATTGCTGTGCAGAAAAAAATCTTTCTTCGAACTTGTAGTTCTCGCAATTTGGAAAATACAGCAAGCTTACTGAATAATAAAAAAAGCTGTACAAACAGAGCGCAAAAAGAAATTCCGGTAAATTTTCCAAATTTTCGTCATATTACGCGGTGGGGAAAGGGTTAAACGTTTTACATGTTACCTTGGCCATTTTCCCACTTTGAGGTGTATGCACCATAATTTAGTAGTAATAGCAATATAGTAGCAGCGGCAGTAGAAGGAAAATAGGGAGAACAAGACAACGACGAAGAAGAAGAAGCCGTTTATGCCGTCCTGAGCGGCGTTTCTTTAGTGCGTAGTCCAGGACAGTGTGTGCAAACGCGACCAATAACTAGAGTAAGCGCGGTGGTTCTGTGGCCAAGGGTACCGACAACGCGGCAGAGGCGCGGGTGCAACCGCAGGTGCCGGTTTCGACACCGACAAGACAGTGTCTTGCCGGGCCCCTTCGAAGACACGGCGTGCGGACTGCAAGCCACCTGCAGCCTCACAGAACGTGTCCCCGTCGCAGAACACGCCATCTTCGTTATTTTACGAGACACCTTAGCTGCGAAAGACCACCTTCTGAATCGCATACCCGATCGACCAGCATTGCCATTATCGCAGTGGTCATCACCAATGTTGCATCACGTCTCCCCGACTCGGGCGCCCCCCCTGGCGTCTCCACTCTCTCCGAAGACGTCCCCAAAACCACCCAAGATGTCGCCAGATTCCCGTCCTACATCCCCGAGCTCCAAAGCGACATCACCAAACAACCCGAGAAAAGAGGCCGGCCACCCGCAGCGCAATGCCCGACGCACGCTGAGAAGAGCCAGTACGCTTCCAGAGGAGAGCAGCTTTTCGCCGCCGACGAAACTTTCACTCAGGCGTCGCAGCTCCCTCAAGGACGCCGCGAAAAAACGCTCAGCCTGGCACTTCCCGTGGTTCGACTGGAGTCCCAGTGGAAACGACCGGGTCGAGCAGAACAAGAAGTCGCCGCCTGTCGAGCATGACCGAAGTCCACAATCGCCGCAGGGCTTCGAACGTTGCCGAAATCCGCTTTCCGTATTGCGCAGCATATCTCCTTGCCTTTCTTCCAAAGATGAAATCGTGGAGAGCGAACCTGCATCTCCGGAAGTTCCAAAGGCTACCTCGAGAGGGAGGAGCTCTTTGCTACTTGGAATGCTGAGCACCAGACGGACAGTCAAAACAAAAATGCGCCCTGGAGGAAAAGCCTTTCTTCGAATGCCTACTAGAGAAGCTTGGGGCATACGGGAGTCGCCAGTCGCCCCAGCAAGCAACATCGCCACAAAGCGCTGCTGCGAGTCCAGATGGCGCGCCCATCGTTAAACGCCGACGAAGCGCTAGCCAATGCCTCGAAGACGCAGTGTCTGCACGTCGGCGACGGAACAGCAAAAGTCGTCGGTCATCTTGCACTGGTGCCGAGCCATCGCCCACAAATGGTCGTCCCAGCTACATGGACGAACCTCGGGAGGACGTGCAAGATAACTGGGGCGACGGCATGGCACCACGTGTCGCGCCTGCAGGCGGCAGGATAGAAAGCAGCAAGCGAGGGAAATCGCCAGCCGGTCGCTTCGTCATTCCAAACTACGGTCGTCCATTTTTGACACGGTCACGACCCTGGGATACTCGCATGGCTGGGCGACTCCGACGGGGTGGCTACCTGCCTGTTCGGCCGTACTGGGTGCCGCACCAGTACAGGTACCGTGGCCCGCCCCGCCAGCCTGTCGCTCAACGATGCACCTGCTACTCACCAGCCGGCTTCCGCGCACGACCGCCGCCACCACCTTACTTTCCTCCGCCTACGCCTTCTTCGGGAAGGGCCTTGAGAACGCCGACGGTACAGCAGGCGACGCCGTGCAAAGCTTGCGAAGCCATGCGTTGCCGAGTGCTCTCGCAGCGTCGCGACCGCGATCTGCGTGAGCGACTTCGGGCCGAGGAAAGAATCAAGCACCTCGAAGAGGAAATGGCCATTCACGAGCGTTCAAGACAAGAAGAGGTCGTTTGTCAGGAAGAGACGAGAGAAGCGGAGGAAACTGCGCGCCTGGAGCGAGAGCTCCTTATGGGAGAGCTGTGGCGACGAAGCAGAGCTCGTGAAGACATCTTGGAAGGGGACACGGCTGGAAAGGTTCAGTGCCGCGTGATGGAAGAGACGAGGCTTAACGATGGCGGATATGATGTGAGCGGGACGACCGCGTCTGATAGAGTGATCCACGTGATACTAGAGCCAAGTGATACGAAGAGTGAAGCGTTACTGATAGAATACGCCCTCGAAAGACAACAGCGCGAGGAAAGGACAGCGTATGACGACACAGCTGCGGGAAACCGGCCAACTTGGTATCGGGCGCGATGTTCTGCCGGAGAGATCCAAGAGTTTGACAAAGAAATAAGCGTAGACAGTAGCGCATCGGTGCCCACTGGAAAAACACGAGTCAAAGGTGGAGGTATCTTCTCTACCACAGTGCAAGAAAAAACCACCACTCATCACAGTGACCTTGATATCTCATTCGCGAAGGAGTTCGTGTGGGAAAGTGACTTCGTGCTTTCGCCCCCAAAGCCCATTTACAGCGAAAATGTGACACGATCGGCCGACGCAATCCGGAAAACAAGCACGCCATCTTTGCGTCATGCTCGCAAAGCTTCGACCGGAGCTTCGTCGGTAGCCCTCAAACCGCGTGCAAATCAGCGCAAACAAGATCGAATTGCTCATTTGGACAAGCACGTCCCCTCGCAAGCTTCTAAATCAGCTGAAGACGCAAAAGTGAGGCCGGAAAAGAGTAAGAAACTGGAACATCGTCGTATGTCCTCTCGCACCACGTCTCACGGGTCGTCTGGCAGTGCCAAGAAACTTACTGACGCGAAAAGCACTACGAGTGAAGAGAAAAAATCCGTGGACACTCAATGCCGAACAGCAGGTAGAAAGTCCACCGCGTTTTTAGCGTCCTCTATAGATGACAGTAAGTGGGTAGCACGGGAGACAGGCGAACCTATCCATCATGATGCTCAGACGTGGATAGAAGAGGCACTTATTGCCAAGTCTGCGTCACTGGCGCGGAGCTCGGGCGCACTAAGTTCCGGTCTGTATGCAACGGCAGCAGAAGAACCAGCAGCACAGGCTACGAAGACTGAAGCTCGCGTGCAAACGGAAATGCCTAAGGAGGACGGAAATGTTGTGGCCAGTTCAGTGCCGACCATAGACGCTGCGACGACAGCGGCAGTGAACCAGCTCGACGATGGTCACGGAGGAGTCAGCGTATTCTCCGATCCAGCGGTCATAAGCAAGATGGCTAGCCAGTCTCCAGTCGCGGAAATTGTGAAAGAGGATTCACGTGACGCGCCAGCGGCTGGAGATTCAGCGTCACGGCGACGGTTAGTATCCCCGCCACCCGCCTTTCAGGCTCGAGCTGTCGAATCGCCTCCTGTGCCCGAAACTGTTTTCTCGGGCAGAGGCATATTGCTTATTGCAGCCGCTCTCCTGATTCTTTGGTTGACAATCATCCTGATCGCCGTCGTAACAACACGCAACGGCCACACCAGTGAAATGAGCGAGAATACCGGCAGCGATGTCTTCACCACCGGTCACAGTAAACCTACCAGTGCGTCACGTGTCTACCTATGTGACACAGAACCGTGTCTTCGGGAAGGAGCGTATTTGAACAGGCTCCTGAGCGACGACACGCACCCTTGCACAAATTTCTATAAATATGTCTGTGAGCGATGGTCACCAGAGCGCGCTGCCACAAATTCATCTTCGAGAAGATTTTGGTCCCGGGACACAATTATTGAGGCAGAAATGGAAGACAAGTCCGTGAAGTTTGTTACGAGCAATCCTGAAAATGTGAGGCCGCTGCAAGCTCTCCTCCAAGCATGCAACGACCATCCACTCGCATCCTCGGCCATGGCTGAACTGCGCAAGCTCTTTCAGCAGTGGAACATTGACGAGTGGCCTTTGCCTCCTTACTCGAGACGGTCACGCGAAGACGTCTGGACGCTAGCTGGTGACCTCTTGCGAGACTTGGGGCTCGCGGCGCTAGTCGACATTTTTCCAGCCAGGGATCCTAACGACGACCGTCGAGCTCTTATCGCCATCGACTTACCCGAACTGTTGCATTTCCCTCGAGGTGATGCCGCCGAGACGCAGCTTGTACGTGCTGCCGTAAAAGAAGCCTTGTACCTCTTCGATGTTATCGATGTCTCGGACGTCGATCGATTCGCAAGCGACGTGGTACACGTATTCGAGGTGCTGGAAGTGCTTTATCCGTCGGTCACTCGCGATGAGGCCGAGGTTTCGAACCTGTCGGAAGTAGACGCAGGCTTCCGCAAGCTGATCAACCGTGCCATACGAGGCAATGGAACGAATGCCGAGCACCTAGAAGGGGAAGCACGCGTACTCCTGCTCAACTCAAGGTTCGCAAAAGCTCTTCCTGGCGCCCTCGGGCTTTTGTCGACCCAAGCGATACTTAACCACCTCGTTGTACGCGCCTTGGTCCGTCTCGCCGCGTTCCTGCCCGACAACATGAGCTCCCTGCGACGGCTGTCGTTCCTGGAGACTGCCGGGCGATCCGAGAAACCCGAGGCTCTCAGTCTGTGCCTGCGCACCCTGGAGCGGGCCGCGCCGAGCTGCTTCTTCAGAGCACTGGCCCAGCCTCCTTCGAGTACGGCGGCTCTGCAGCGCCACTGGCTTTCCGATCTGGAAACTGTACTGGTTCGCGCTCTCCCCCGTCTTCCTTGGCTGGATGCTCTATCCAGCACTATCGTCGCCGAAAGGCTTCGCTTGCTGCGCATCGACGCCAGCTTTATTGGAAGCGCCAAGAGCGACGTCCCCTGTGCTGCCAGTGACGTGCGCGTCCTGCGGACTCCCATCGCAGCCCTGGTTGAGGTCTTCCGGCGGCGTCCACTGCAGTCTCTCGCATCCTGGTGGCGACGGGCGCTTCCTCTGGGAACGTGGCCCACTCTCGACCTTCCCTCCGGGCGCGTTGTGCGAGTTCCACCGGGTCTCATCAATGGATCTGTACCAGCCAACGGAAGCCTGCTGTTTGCCTTCCACCTGGCCCGCGTTGCCGTGCGGCTTTACGCCGCGCTGATGCCCGTATTGCACGCCAAATCCTTATACGACCACAGCTTTCCGCTGACCGAGCAGTCCGAGCGCAATTCGCGTAGTCTCCTGGCATGCATGACCCTGGGTGAGTGGCGCCAGTGGGCGGCGCCAGAGGGCAGCAGCCGCGACAACTGGCTACGTGGCTGGCTGCTGGAGCAGACGCTCGCCCTCGAACTCGGTCTGCATTCCTTCCGCGAGCTGTCGGCCACTGGACGTGTGTGGAAGCTGGACCCGCGGTTCGCGAACCTGGCCGACGTGACCTCGACGCAGCTCTTCTTTGTCTACTACGCCCTAGACCACTGCGAACGCCGAGCAGACCAAGACGCCGAGCACACGCGCCGCGAGCTGCTGCTTCGACGACGGCTGCCTTCGGCCGCACTGGTCAACTTGCCCCTGCGAAACATGCCGGCCTTCACGGACGCCTTCGGGTGCACTCCTGGCGACTACCTCACCGCTCAGCTGCCCTGCCGGCTCTTTCGTCACTGATGCTTGCCTGCCTCGTATCCCGACGAGGATGCCTACGTAGAAGCGCACGCAGTGTGCGGCACGACGACGAAAACAAACCAACGCGTGGCATATCTGCATAATTATGCGAACCAAGTTTAGTAGCTACTTCGGGAACTTGAATGTTTACAGAGACAAAATATATATAGTGGGGCGTTATCACTGGGAATTTCCTTGGCCCTTTACATACGCGCGGAAGAGATTTTTAACAGCAATGTTTGTGGATGTCAACGGGTAAACTGCAGTATACAATAATGAATACATGCTCTTCTCTGTTGCCTGTACAAGACAGATGCATCGACGTAGCCTGTTATGACATGCCATGTATGCAGTATAGAGTTAGCCATAACTCTGTACAAGAAAAGTTCCCAACGCGTCCACGGTTGGATGATTCTATAGCGCAAGGCGCCGTCATGGCACATAGATTTGATGCTTCCCAGCTGCTCAGGCACCTGGCAAACGTAAGCTTCAAACTCACTAGAACAAAAAACTTTCATGGTGTTTAACAAAACTATCTGCGTAAAGTTTAGTGCGGGAAAAGTTGGGTTATCTTTCTAGCACCACTCACCAGTAAGCATAGATGAGACGAGGCGCGTGGGTCTGATGAGACGAAGCGCCCACTTTAGAACGGGCTGGTGGGAGTGCCACCAATGTCGTCATTTTTACAGCGAATCTGTTAAGGGCTGGTTCCCCCAGGATCGTGTCCGCGTGTAGAAAAAAATTACAGCAGATCCACGAGGTGAATGATGATGAGTGGGCGAAGCTCCGGAGGGAATCATCGGATCTCCCGCTTAAGGGGACGCTAGCACAAACGCGTTAGAAACGTGCAGTACTCTCTAGTAAGGGGGAGCGGCCACAGCGTCTTACGCAGCCATTTACACATGCCGGAACGTGCACCGCGTTTGCCGACGCCATCACATGACTGCTGAGAGAGTATACCCCCCGTATTCATAAACGCTCCTCGACTTGAACTTGACTTGCCACCGCTTTGGGCAGCGCGTTCGAAACGCGTTGAAGGTAAGGTGGAGAGGCCACAGCGTCTTACACCAGCTTCTTAGACGGGCCGTAACGCGCTAGCACAAACGCGTTAGAAACGCGCTAGAAACTCGGCCTTTCGTTAATGTTGGGTATTTATAGCCATCGTGGTGCGTTTGTCCATGTCCGCTTCGTGGCGTAGTGGGCTAACGCCGCGCGCTCGGAAGCGAGGGGTCCCTGGTTCGATTCCGCGCTACGGACACAACTTCGGAATTTCTTTCTCACACTACTACTACTACTACGACGGGGACGGAACGGGTGCCGCCATAAGGAGCTTCGCCCTTAAAAATTGGCCGCCATCCCGCCCTGCGAACAATGCCCAGCGAAGCTGTATCAAACACCACACATTGTCGAGCATTATATTCACACTGTTCTTCTGGTGTCTTAATTGCCGTGGTCTACCCATGGCAGTCTTCGCATAAACTTAAATGAGTTGCTAGACTGGTCTCCCTTTTATATATGAAAGCGTGGTGACGTCACTACTAATAAATATATTGCCACCTGTAGGTAGTGGGTCGAGGGCAAGAGTGGGTCGAGCCCAAGAGAAGAAAGAAGACCGCGCGCTCCTTCTCTGCTCGAGCCAGTCCCGACGGTCGCGTCTTCCAAGAGCCAGCCGCTTTACGTTTATTAAACCTTCAGGACTACTTCTCGAGGCTCGTGACAAACTGGTGGAGGTGCGGGGTAAGCGTCTTCACGGATGTTGCAGACTCCTCCAAGGATCCGCGCTACGAATCCAGTGCCTGTCGACACTCCCGTGCATCGGGCCAGCCGCAGGATCAGGGGACTGTCTCCAGAAGTCGTCAACGCTACAGTTCCCACTACATCAACCGGTATGACGAGCGCTTCTCTTCAAACCGCCCCAACCGGTACGGGAAGCACGATGTCGAACCGTTACCTACTTGAGAGCCCACGGATCCCGAAGCCGTTTCATGGCACAGTGTTCGAAGACGTCGAAGACTGGATGGTCGAATACGAGCGCGTGGCCTCCGTGAACGAATGGAACGACACGGAAAAACTCCGACACGTCTACTTCTACCTGGAGGATGGCGCGCGTACGTGGTTTCAGAACCGCGAGGGGCAACTGACGTCGTGGCGCGAGTTTTGTCGTCAGCTTTTGGAGACATACACCAGTGCTGATCGCCACGAACGAGCGGAACGTGCGATTCAGGCCCGCGTCCAGTTGCCAAATGAAACTGTGACCACTTACGTCGAAGACATGACGCGCCTCTTCCGACGGGCGGATCCAAGAATGACGGAGGAGCAGAAGTTACGTCATCTGATGCGCGGGGTCAAGGAGCAACTCTTCGCTGGCCTTGTACGGAGCCCTCCGAAGACGGTCGCGGAGTTGTTGTCCGAGGCCGTGACTATGGAAAAGATGCTTCTGCATCGCTCGAACATGTATGAGCGGCAAGCGAACAGCATGTCTGCTGCTGACATTTTCACGGCCATAGTGACGCGAGACAGAAGAAGAAGACCGGCACCGAAGCAGAGGTCAGCATTAGACCGGCACTGAAGAAGAGGAAGTAGAGGTTGCTCCTCGCCATCTTGGCTGGTTGCTGCTACGCCTGTACTACTCGCCTGTTTTGTAAATATTTGTAAATATACGTTTTCGCGCAACATTTTCTGGTGGAGGTGCTGGGTACGCTGCCTGTTCATCCCCATCACCCAAGCACGGAACTCCGAAGTGGTCGTCGCGTTGTTCCCTCGGTGATGGCCACTGAAGCACGCACCGCGCCGGAACCTACCGTGCAGCAGCTGTCCCCGCCATCTGTCATCTTATCGCTTCCGCAAGATCCGGGCACCTTCTCTGGCACAGATAACGTGGACGTCGAGGACTGGATTGCATGGTATGAGCGTGTCAGCAAACAGAACAGATGGGACGATACGCTTATGCTGGCGAATGTGATATTTTACCTGAAAGGAACCGCGCGCGTCTGGTACGAGACGCACGAACACGATCTGACCAGCTGGGACGTTTGCAAAGAAAAACTGAATGACTTGTTCGGCAAGCCCTTGGGTCGTCAACTAGCCGCTAAAAAAGAACTTGGCTCCCGTGCGCAGTCATCTACTGAATCATACATTTCGTATATTCAGGATATTCTAGCGCTTTGCCGTAAAGTTGACGGTAACATGTCCGAAGCGGACAAGATCGGACACATACTCAAAGGAATCGCCGATGACGCATTCAACCTCTTAGTATTCAGGAACTGCGCCACCGTGGATGCTATTGTGACAGAGTGTCGGCGATTCGAACAAGCTAAATCCCGCCGTATCGCCCAGCAATTCACCAAGCTCCCCAATACTGCCGCATCGTCATCATGTGAGGAACCACTACCTACGTCACAATCGCCGGTTTCGAACACTTTGACACGGATCGTTCGACGGGAACTAGAAGCAATGTCACCAGCCCCTCTCGTGCCCGATGTCTCGACTGCCAACCAGCCTATGGTTTCATTGATTCAAGCCGTGGTTCGACAGGAGGTCGCGAATTTGGGACTCTCCTCTGTGTGCGCTGTTCGCGTGCCACCAGTCGCACAAGTTACAACACCAGTTCCTCCAGTCGCGCCGCGGAACCAGCCCTTTTACTCGCGATACCGCAATCCCGCTGAGTGGAGGACGCCGGATGATCGCCCAATATGTTTCGCATGCTCTCGAGTTGGGCATATTGCGCGACACTGCTGGAGCCGTCAGACGTCACCGACTGGCTGGAGCACCCGGAACCCTCGTCCTGAAGGCTACTCCCGTACAACATCGTCGCGCTCTCCACCGACTGACACGCCCGACGTCGACACTCGCACCAACGTGTACAGCAGGTCACCATCGCCCCGCGATCGCCGATCTCGCTCACCGCAAGCCCGCCGATTCCCTTCGCCGCAAGCCCGCCGTTTCCCGTCGCCTGCCAACTCTGGACGCTACGCATCGGAAAACTAACGAGTGCAGCGCCCGGAGGTGACGCTGCATTCTCGACCCGGCCTCGAAATCCTTGTCTGACAGTTCCTACCCGCTCTAATTTGCTCGAAGTCCAACTCGACGGTGTTAGTGTTATGGCCCTTATAGACACTGGTGCACAGATCTCGGTGATGAGCTCTAGTCTTCGTGGGAAGCTGAAGAAAGTCCTGACACCCGCCGTGCTACGTACAGTGAGAGTTGCCGATGGAAGCACACCTACTGTTGTTGGAACGTGTACTGCCCGCGTTACTATATCTGGCCATACAACGAGCGCTCAGTTTCTTGTGCTTGAGCAGTGCCCATACGACGTGATCTTGGGCATTGACTTTTTGTCGACACATTCAGCCCTCGTCGACTGCGGCACCGGTGTCCTGCAACTTGAACTCCCTTCTGTCCGAGAGACTCTTCCTGCTAAACCTACGCAACTGTGTTCGTCAGAGTACGTGCGATTACCGCCCCAATCCACTACTTATGTTCTTTTGACGCCCTCTCCTGCTGTCGCTGACGGGGATTACGTTGCATCCCCTATTACTGACGTTGTCTTGGCACACAATGTGACCCTACCCCACACGGTTGTCGAAATTGTCAACAACGAAGCTTATCTGCCTGTGCTGAACTTCGGCTTATCCGCCCGTGTTCTACCATCCGGAATTGCGCTCGCAACGTTGGCATCCCTCAGCGACTGTCAAATATCCACGCTAACATCTGAGGCGACTTTGAGTCCGACGTGCTCAGCAGGATCCACCAGCTTGCCTACCAGTGAATTCAACAAAATGATAGCCGCGGACCTTTCACCTGCACAGGCTGATGAGCTCTGCCGTGTGTTAGCGTCGTACCGGGACGTTTTTGACTTCGACAACCGCCCACTTGGCCAGACAACGGCTGTCATGCACCGAATCGACACAGGCGACGCAAACCCTATTCATCGCCGTCCTTATCGTGTTTCTGCTGCTGAACGGGCGATTATACAAACAGAAGTCGACAAGATGGCTGCAAAAGACATTATAGAACCTTCGTCTAGCCCATGGGCATCCCCAGTTGTGCTTGTCAAGAAAAAAGACGGCACCTGGCGTTTCTGTGTCGATTACAGACACCTAAACAAGATCACTAAGAAGGACGTATATCCGTTGCCACGTATAGATGATGCCCTCGATTGCCTCCACGGAGCGAGTTATTTTTCGTCCATCGACCTGCGGTGTGGCTATTGGCAGGTTGCTGTAGATCCTATGGACCGCGAGCAGACCGCTTTTGTGACACCTGATGGGTTATACCAATTTAAAGTTATGCCCTTCGGCCTATGCAATGCGCCAGCCACATTTGAGCGCATGATGGATTCGCTCCTTCGTGGCTTCAAATGGTCGACCTGCTTATGTTACCTAGATGACGTTATTGTTTTCTCAACGACATTTGAGAGCCATATTCAGCGCCTGTCCGCCATCCTCCAAGTGTTCCGCAGCGCCGGTCTCCAGCTTAACTCATCCAAGTGCCATTTTGGTCGCCGCGAAATAACAGTGCTCGGCCACCTTGTTAATGGTGTAGGAATCCGACCTGACCCAGAAAAAATTCGCGCCGTGAAGCATTTCCCTGCACCTTGCTCAACCAAAGACGTTCGCTCCTTCATTGGCTTATGTTCTTACTTTCGTCGCTTTGTCAAAAATTTCGCTGACATCGCCCGTCCGCTCAACAACCTTCTCAAGAAAGATACGCCTTTCGTCTGGGGCCATCTCGAAGCTCAGGCATTTTCTGCGCTTATCCGCCTTCTGACGACTTCTCCTCTGCTGGCGCACTTCGACCCATCTGCTCCTACGGAAGTTCGGACGGATGCCAGTGGATACGGAATCGGAGCCGTCCTTGCCCAGCGCCAGCATGGTCGTGACTGCGTCATAGCGTACGCCAGCCGCCTGCTCTCTGCCCCAGAACGCAATTACTCAATTACCGAGCGTGAATGCCTTGCCCTTGTTTGGGCAATCTCCAAATTTCGGCCGTACCTCTTTGGTCGCCCATTCACGGTAGTCACTGACCACCATGCGCTCTGCTGGCTTTCCTCGCTGAAAGATCCTACAGGCCGTCTCGGACGCTGGGCTTTGCGATTACAAGAGTACTCGTTTTCCGTCATCCACAAGTCTGGCCAATTACATCAGGACGCGGATTGCCTGTCCCGTTATCCCGTGGATCCACCCGACAGCACCAACCCTGACACCGATGCCTGTGTCCTTTCTATATCTCAGTTAATTCATTTCGGCGATGAACAGCGGCGTGATCCGGCGTTACGTTCCATCATCAACCGTCTCAGTTCCGGGCCCCCTGACGAGTCACTCCGGATGTTTACCTTACATAATGGCACTTTATACCGCCACAGTGTATACTCCGAAGGCCCTGAACACTTGCTTGTGGTGCCCTCCCACATGCGTACTACTGTCCTCCAGCAGCTTCACGACGAACCTAGAGCAGGTCATCTTGGTGTAACGCGCACTTATGATCGCGTGCGGCGTCGTTTCTTTTGGCCTGGACTTTATCGCGCCGTACAGAAGTATGTTGGCCGCTGCGAACATTGCCAACGACGCAAGAAAGCACCGACGCTTCCCGCCGGCCTTCTTCAGCCTATCGATGTCCCAGTAGAGCCATTCTTCCGCGTCGGCCTCGATTTGCTCGGACCCTTCCCTACATCAGCATCAGGGAACAAATGGGTCACTGTCGCGACAGACTATGCCACGCGTTACGCTATTACGCGCGCACTTCCAACCAGCTGTGCCACCGATATTGCCGACTTCCTCCTTCACGATGTTATTCTGCATCACGGAGCGCCTCGTCAACTGCTCACCGATCGCGGTCCCTACTTCTTGTCGCGTGTCATCGATGACCTTCTACGCTCATGTTCCACGAAACACAAAGTCACCACCGCCTATCACCCTCAGACGAATGGCCTCACCGAACGTCTGAATCGCACTATAACCGACATGCTGTCCATGTACGTTTCCGCCGACCACCGCGACTGGGATGCTACATTACCCTTTGTCACATTTGCCTATAATTCGTCACGCCACGATACGGCAGGTTTTTCACCATTTTACCTTCTTTTTGGCCGGGAACCGACACTACCTATGGATACTGTACTACCAGCCGCCCCACAACAACCATCGGAGTACGCACAGGACGCCATCGAAAGGGCGCACGCTGCGCGTCATATCGCGCGTGACCGCCTTCAGATGTCGCAGGTGTCACAGAAGACCCGTTACGATTGCCGTCACAAGGATGTATGTTACGCTCCTGGATCCTTAGTGCTCCTCTGGTCGCCAACTCGACACGTTGGTCTCTCCGCGAAGCTTCTACCACGCTACCATGGTCCTTATCGCGTTCTGCGCCAAGTTACCGATGTGACATATGAGATTGCACCGGCACAACCAATGTTATCTTCTGCGCCGATCAAGACTGACGTAGTTCATGTTGCCCGGCTGAAGCCGTATCACCCGTCCGCTGATGCTGCACTCGGACCTGCCCGGATGGTGCGCGTGTTTTCGCCCGGGGGGGTAATGACGCGAGACAGAAGAAGAAGACCGGCACCGAAGCAGAGGTCAGCATTAGACCGGCACTGAAGAAGAGGAAGTAGAGGTTGCTCCTCGCCATCTTGGCTGGTTGCTGCTACGCCTGTACTACTCGCCTGTTTTGTAAATATTTGTAAATATACGTTTTCGCGCAACAATAGGAAGCAACGGTGACTGTCTGCGAGAACTCATCCGCTCTGTAGTGCGTGAAGAGTTGGAAAAGGCCGCCGTAACACCGCACCCTACGGTAAGCTCCATAGCGAGCATTATCAAGGACGAAGTGCACCAGGCGCTCCGTGACACGACCTTGCCTCCTGCTAACGCTGCGGCAGTACCTCCTGAATATCCGCGTGCGACGTACGCGGAAGCCCTGAAGCGCCCTGCTCCCTCTCCGCCGCTGTTCGTTCGTGCTCCTCCTACGGTGTCAATTCAGTCGGCGCAGTCGATGTCGTACTACGACGCTGGGTATACACCACCGCCGGTTGTTCATGCCGCTCCATTTGCCCACCATTCGGAGCAAGCGGTTCACTACGTCGACGACAGACGCCCGCCCCCTCGGAAGTCGGATGTTTGGCGCACACCCGATCATCGGCCTCTGTGCTTCCACTGCGGTGAAGCTGACCATCTGTACCGCCAGTGCCCATACCGGCGCCTTGGGATTCGCGGCTTTTCCGCATACTCGCCGCCACCCCGATACGGCCAGCGACCCCGGGACATTGAGGACTACCTCTCTCAGCAGCGCTTGCGACCGCCTGCCAGGCGGCAGTCGCGATCGCCGTCTCCCAGACGATTTTCACCTCCGCCCCAGCGCTATTCTCCCGAGCGGTCGACCAGTCCCCGCCGGGAAAACTAACTGAGGCGATCTTTGGGGGCGAGGTCGCTGACGGTCGAAGCTATGAAGACCTCCGACGGACGCAGTTACGGAAACATACCGATCCGCCATCACCTGCAGCTGAACGAGACGACCGGCTTTCGCTCGACATACCCGTGACTGTCGACGGTTATGCTGTGAGTGCTTTAGTGGACACCGGCGCAGACTACACGATACTAAGCAGGAAAATAGCAACGCAGCTGAAGAAAGTGATCACGCCCTGGCATAACTCGCAGATTCGGACGGCTGGCGGCCACGTCGTTACTCCGCTGGGCGCCTGCACGACTAGAGTTGAGATTCAAGGATCTACATTCGTTGCGAGCTGCCTTGTCTTACGCGAATGCTCCCGCGACGTTATTCTTGGGGTTGACTTCCTGCAGGAGTACGGCGCGATTATCGATCTGCAAGAGCGTCGTATCACTTTCTCTGCCGCACGAGCAATCGACGTGCTAGACGGCCAACGGCGCGACGACGTACTTCGTGTTTCGGCAGACAGTGTAACGCTTCCTCCACGAGCCAGTGTCCTCGTCGACGTTACATGCTGTGGCTTACGCGATGGCGAAGCGGTGGCCGAAAGTAACTTGGAACACCTACTGAAGCAAGGTGTTTGTGTGCCTCGAAGTGTTATACAGATTCGTGCTGGTCATTCGCAATTGCTTGTTACCAACTTTAGCTACGAGCACCGACACCTGTTCCGCGGCACTTCGTTAGCGTTTGCTGACGCAGTAGCAAACGTTAACTGCTTCACGTCAGAAGTAGTGGAGACAGCAGACACGTCTCTGCGCCATCTCGACATCAATTCTGAACTGTCCACCGATAGCCAGACAGCACTGCGCAAGCTCTTGCTTGAATTCAGGTCCTGCTTCGCACATTCTTCCAAGGTACGCCAGACTTCCATCACTAAACACAGGATCATCACGTACGAAGACGCACGCCCGATACACCAGCAGCCTTACCGCGTGTCGGCAAAAGAACGCGAAGCCATACGTACGCAAGTCCGGGAGATGCTTGACGATGGCGTCATCGAACCTTCCAACAGCCCGTGGTCGTCTCCGGTCGTTCTTGTCAAAAAGAAAGACGGAACGCTACGCTTCTGTGTCGAATACCGCAAGCTCAACAACGTGACTAAAAAGGACGTGTACCCGCTGCCGCGTATCGACGACTCGTTAGATAGACTACGGCGTGCCCACTATTTTTCTTCTCTCGATTTAAAAAGCGGGTACTGGCAAATCGAGGTAGACGAACGCGACCGCGAGAAAACAGCCTTTGTGACTCCAGATGGGCTCTATGAATTTCGAGTGCTTCCTTTTGGCTTGTGTTCAGCCCCGGCTACTTTCCAGCGAATGATGGACACTGTCCTTACTGGACTGAAGTGGCAGGCCTGTCTTGTGTACCTGGATGATGTGGTCATCTTCTCTGAAACGTTCGAGCAGCATCTCCACCGCCTACGGAGTGTGCTAGAAGCCATCCGATCGGCAGACCTCACACTTAAGCCCGAAAAGTGCCACTTTGGTTACGAAGAGCTCAAGTTCCTCGGGCATGTAGTAAGCGCCAAAGGGGTCCGACCCGATCCCGACAAGCTTGCCGCTGTGGCCGCGTTTCCAGCTCCTGCCGATAAGAAGGCCGTCCGGCGCTTCTTGGGTTTGTGCGCCTACTATCGCCGGTTTATTAAAGGCTTTTCGAAGATAGCGGAACCCCTGACACGCCTTACGAGGGACGATACGCCATTTGTGTGGCATAATGAGCAACAGGCGGCTTTTGCTGAACTACGACAGCGCCTGCAGTCAGCACCCATTCTTGCACATTTTGACGATGATGCTGATACTGAGGTGCATACCGACGCCAGCAGCATTGGCCTTGGCGCAGTGCTCGTCCAGCTTCAAGATGGAGTGGAAAGAGTTATAGCGTATGCCAGCCGCTCCCTGTCCCGTGCCGAGGCGAATTATTCGACTACGGAGAAAGAGTGCCTCGCGGTCGTGTGGCGATCATCAAGTTTCGCCCCTATCTCTATAGTCGTCCCTTCAAAGTAGTGACGGACCACCATGCCCTCTGTTGGTTGGCAAGCATGCGCGACCCTTCAGGGCGACTGGCACGGTGGAGCTTGCGGCTACAGGAATTTGACATCACCATCGTGTATAAGTCTGGCCGTAAGCATGAAGACGCTGAAACGCTGTCCCGCGCACCCATTGATCCTGCCAGTCAGGACACAGAGGATGATGACGGCTTCCTGGGCGCCATTAGTTCGTCGGACTTGAGCAGACGGCAGCGTGACGACGCTGAGATTAGACCGATCATCGATCATTTAGAAGGCCGCGACACAACCATACCACGCCATCTGTCCCGCTCGCTGACGTCCTTCTGTCTGCGAGACAACGTGCTTTATAAGAAGAATGCTCGTTCGACCAGCCGTGCTTACCTCCTGGTGGTTCCAAGAGACATGCGCGACGACATCCTCTTCGCTTGCCATGACGAACCGACATCTGGTTATTTAGGCTTTTCACGAACACTCGCTAGAGTAAACGAAATGTACTATTGGCCCGGGCTTTCGGCAAGCGTCAAACAGTACGTTAAAGGCTGCCGTGAATGCCAGCGCCGCAAGACACCATCCGTTAAACCAGCTGGCTTACTTCAGCCAATTGAAGCACCTCACACGCCTTTCGACCAAGTCGGCATGGACATTCTCGGACCGTTTCCTCTCTCGGCCGACGGTAACAAATGGGTGATCGTCGCAACTGATTATTTAACACGCTATGCTGAGACGCAGGCGATCCCACGAGCCACGGCCTCAGAGGTAGCGCAGTTCTTCATGCGCCACATCGTCTTGCGTCACGGTGCTCCCTCCACTGTAATAACAGACAGAGGGACAGCATTCACAGCGCAGCTTATGGACGAAGTTTTTGAATTGAGCAACACCAGGCATCGCAAGACGACCGCGTACCATCCGCAGACCAACGGACTTACGGAGCGACTGAATAAGACTGTCACAGACATGCTCGCAATGTACATCGACGTTCAACACAAAACATGGGATCGGATCTTGCCTTACGTGACCTTCGCGTATAACACCGCCGTGCAAGAGACGACGCGCTTCACGCCCTTTCGCCTTCTCTACGGTCGCGAAGTCCAGACGATGCTGGACGCTATGCTGCCGTGTCAAGACGCTGACCTATTGACAACTGACGCCGAGGAATTTGCAGAGCGTGCTGAGGAAGCTCGGCAGCTCGCGCGGCTGCATATCGGCCAGCAGCAGCAGGCAGACGCACGACGCTACAACATCCGCCACAGGGACGTGTCCTACAACCCCGGGGACCAAGTTTGGGTGTGGACCCCCGTTCGCCGTCGTGGCCTCTGTGAAAAGCTTCTGAGCCGGTATTTCGGTCCGTATAAAGTGCTCCGCCGCGTCAGTGACGTAAACTACGAAGTTGTTCCGGACACAACATCGCAGAAACGGAGTAGGACACAAAGACAACCGACCTCAGACATAGTTCATGTTGTGCGCATGAAGCCGTACATTGCGCGTCCGTAATTTTTTTTTGTTTTCATTTTTTTTCTCATTCCCTTCTTTGTTTCTACTTTTCATTTATCTTTGGGAGCTTGCTTCTTCGTTCATTGACTGTGCCGGCGTGACGGCTACATTTTTTTGTGTACTTTCGCTTTGCCTGCCTTCCTCTTCTTTGTCTTCTACGCCTTTTTTTAGCATCGAGGCGATGCTTTTGTTCGGAAGGGGGGATATTGCCACCTGTAGGTAGTGGGTCGAGGGCAAGAGTGGGTCGAGCCCAAGAGAAGAAAGACCGCGCGCTCCTTCTCTGCTCGAGCCAGCCCCGACGGTCGCGTCTTCCAAGAGCCAGCCGCTTTACGTTTATTAAACCTTCAGGACTACTTCTCGAGGCTCGTGACAATATTGTTAACCTGGTGTTCTGTGTTTACGCCACGAAATTTTCCGACCAACGAGAGGTATACAACTTCGCTGTAAAAGCTATCATCTCCAGCATTAGCTCAAGCGTCGTCGTCTTCCACAGCTGGTTGATTGATTGATTGATTGACACTTTTATTAAAAAGGATGGTCCATGGACTAAGATGGGGGTAAGGGATCAGGCGAACGGAAGGATGCCTGCCTCCTTAGCAAAGGCCAGCAAGGCGTTAATTATTCTGGTGGCGCGTCTCCTTGCGGTGCGACCCAGTCTTCGTACGACACGACCCTTAGAGGTCGGGTGTGTTTGTCCCGGAGGCTGGCTGTGGCAGGACCAGATCAGATGTTTGAGATCGACGCAGCTGGCTCGTTGGCGCCCCTCGGTTTGCTCTCATGCTGCCGTGCCGAGCACGCGCTCGTGCCACTGCTCCCGCGTTCGTCGTGTGCTTCCACAGCTGGCTGCGTTGCCGCTAATCATTTTAGCATAGAATGTCCCTTCTCTTCACCATTTACCGACCATCCAAGTCTACGTAAATGGCACGGAGTTACCGCAAGTGAAACACATGCGAATCCTCGGTCTTCACGTCCAAACAGGCCAATACAACACCGCCACGCTCGACCGGCTGACCGTTGCGGTCACGCAGACGGCCCGTCTCATTACACGCGTGTCTGCCCACCGGCAAGGCATGCGCGAAAAGGAACTTCTCCAACTCATTGACGCCTTCGTGATAGCGCGCATCACCTACGCCCTACCGCACCTCCGCCTTTTACGCACCGAAAAGGACAGAGTCGAACGACTCATTCGCAAGGTGTAGAAGCTAGCTCTAGGCCTTGGCCTCACCACCTCCACGACGCATCTCCTGAGCCTCGGTCTTCACAACAACCTCGACGAATTGATTGAGGCACATCGCAATGCCCAAGTACGATGTCTTCGTGGAAGCAAGACCGGCCGGTGGATCCTGGATCGCATCCGCCTCACTGCAACCCCCTCGGGCCAAGACCCGATCTGCCTACCTTCTTCGATACGACAACGCTTCATAGTCAAATGACTACTGAAAAGCATGCTGGCCGGCCACCACGACGGACGTCGACAGGCGAAGGCGCAGGCCCTGCACGACACCAACGCCTCAAGCACAGAGGTGGCAGACGTAGATGCGGCCCGTTACACCTCGCAGTCGAAAGCGTACGCATTCAGCGTTATGGCTACCACACTCCCCGAGACACGACCAGTGCCTTACGCATCGCTGGCTCCGTCCGCGCCCTAACCACCGCCGAAGCCGAAGAAGCGGCTATCGCGCTTGCGGCATCTGCCGCAAGCGCAATTTGAAAACTGCCATATTTCACTTGGCTCGCTGCACCGTCACATCTGGCACCCTACGCCTTCTTCAACCCCTAGCGCGTCACCCTAGCTCGTCAGCCTCCGGGCCATTCAACGAGCCGAGGAAGCGGCTGCCAGGCAGCGCCTGACCACCATGTCGAAAAAGAAGAATAAACGTACGCAGACTAGGAGTGCGGGAAAAGAAAAATAAGTGAAGGAGCAAGAACAAATGGCTCCGTGTCTGGTTTCTCACGTCGGCTCGTAGTTTTTCTATATTTATTTTATTTATTTATTTATACATACTGTCAATCCCAATAGGGATTATAACAGGAGGCCAAAGGAGAAAGGCATTTAGTACAAGGCAAAAAAAAAAAGAAACATACAAACATGGTACAACTAGACGTCATCCAATCTACAGAAGCAAGTTATACCGCAAATTCTACAAAGGTAAATTGTACAGACAAAATGACATTGGCACTTGAGTTAAATGAGAACAAAGGCAACGATATAAAACTGTTCTAAAATTGTGAGGCTAGCAAGTCGCCTTCGATTAGTTCAGAGAATTGGGCTTAGGATGTGCTACTGATAATGGAGGGGGTCAGGTTATTCCATTCTCTGATCGCCAGGGGAAAAAACGAGAATTTGAGGGCATCTGTGTGGAATCTGTACGAAGCAAGTGTGTGAAAGTGTTTCTGGCGGGTAGTTCTTGCTTCGGATTGCTTAATATAAGGAGACTTGTCTATATTTAGGTGGTTGTGTAACAGTTGGTACATTACGTTTAAGCGTGTCAATTTCGCTCGGTTTGTTGTGGTTAGTAATCCGGCCTTCTTAAGTAGTTCTGTAGGGGAATCTGTTCGGTTAAGTTTGTTCGAGCTTGTTGGTTAGTTTTTTGTGTACGGAAACCAAGCAGTGTTTGCGTATTCCAGGATGGGTCTGATAAGTGTATTGTAGGCCAGTAACTTTGTGTCGGGTGGTGCTAGCTGCAATCGTCTTTTTAGAAAAATCAGTCTTTTTAGTGCAGATGATGTGATGTATTGAAATTTATAATGGCCGAAACACCCGTGCGGAGCGCTTCGTTTCTTCGCACGACTCGAGGGAACCTTTACTCGACCAACTCGCGTGGCGGGTGGCGAGGAACGACGACAGACTGAAGAACGCTTCGCCGAGCATCGCCTTGGAAGCCGCACGCCTGCCTACTCACAGCTCAAGAGAGTCAATGATGGACCGCCTCAAGACCAAGCGGACAGCTCAACGTGCTCAGAACACCAAGCTGCTACACGAGGCTCGAGCGCTCCTGAACGATTCAGACGCCGACATCGCCAAGCTCAGAGTTATTCTCAACCGCCTGAGTTCCGGCAATCACGAACTTTCAAGTAATAATGCCGCTATTGAAGAGCACATTCCCCACAACGAGCTTGAAGCAGAATACAGCGCGGCAGTAGATTATGACGATCAGTCCATATGCATGCTGGCCGAATTGCGTTGTCAGATCGCCGCTTTGGAAAGACGTGAAAGTGAGCCGCCGCAACACACAGTTTCTCCTCAACCCGATCCGGCGGTAACACGGCAACATCACATTTGGGATTACGATTGCCTAAGCTCAACCTTCCCACTTTTAGAGGAGACCTTCACCAATGGTTAGGATTTTGGGAACAGTTTTAGAAATCTGTTCATCTAAACAAGGCACTATCGCACACGACTGAGTTCTACTACTTGCGAATTACCTTGCGGGAGAGGCGGCAGCATCGATCGCTGGTTTACCGACCACAGAATCTTGTTATGCGGACGCCGTCGAGCTCTTTAAAGGTTCGGTGACCGAAAAAAGATCAAACAGTATCACTTGGCAGTCCTGCGAAACCTTCCACACGTCGTGTCGGGAAACGATTTAAGAGCTCTCCGGAAGTTGTACGACGCCGCGCAACTGCATATTCGCTGCCCTGAGTTTTTTCGCGATGCTGGTAGACATCATGTGGAACGCTTTTCCAGGTGACATTGTACTTGCTTTTGTACGCGAGAAGCGGAGAGAGGCGCTAAGGGAACCTACCATTGTCAACCCTCCGGGAAGTACTTTGGGACAAACGATGGCAGCTGCGTCATCAGAAGCCGAGTTGAAAGATCTACTCAACTTCACCAAGGTAGAATTAGAAAGCCGGGAGCAGTATTTCACATCGACGGAACACGTTTAAAAGGTGCACAGCGAAAAGTTACGAGGCAGCAGCACCGCATCTGTTCTAGATAATGCGTCTTTGGCAAAACGCGAGTGTTTCTTCTGTAAATCGAATAAGCATGTCACCCGTACCTGTGACGCTAAACTTTCTCTGGCTGAGAAAAAGCAACAGATAGTTAAGGACAATCGTTGCTTCAGGAAAACGAGAACTCAGTGTGGTGTTGGTGTATATAAGTCCACGCAGGAAGGTCTCCATGGAGGTGTTTATAAAGGACCTTTGCATTCGTTGCCCCTCTCCTAAATAATCTGTGGCGATTTTAACGCACATCATTCGCTTTGGGGAGATAAATTGCAGATTTCCGAGGCAAGGAACTTATCGCAGCCACGGATGCTGCTGACTTATGTATCGCGAACGATGGTAAACCGACTTTCTTCAGACCACCAGATTCATGGTGTGCCATAGACATCGTGATCCATTCTACAGACCTTTGCGTATCGTCGACAACGGCCCCAGACAGGTGGGCAGCGACGATTTTCCGATCTTCACCAACATCACCGGATTTCACACTGCTGGTCGACAATTCTGTGCTGCGACACGCTCGGACACATACAGAGAAGCGTTGGATGAATCCCCTGGTGAACTGTTCGCAGATATGCTGCGGAGCAAGAGAGTGGCTACCTCAATCTTGAAGCTGTCAGATCATTTCCCTACTCCTGATTTGAAACTAAAGAACCTCTGCGCGGTGCGTAGGAGAGCGGAGCGGAAACTAATGAGAAAAACGGGAAATCCCTCTGCAAAAACTGAATACAACAGGATAAACGCTGTCATCCGTCGTCACACAAAAAGGTTAAGACCAGTTCAGTGGGCTGCTTTCTGTGAGAGCTTATCGGCGTTTACTCCCATGACAAGGATATGGGGAATAATGAATAGCCTATCCGGAAATATTCGCCCGCACAGGCCATTTGAAGCACTTGCTTTAAAGCAAGGAAAAGATTTGCAAACCCTTGCAGAAGATTTTGCAGATGTATTCACATCTGGCAGATCAGCAGGAGTATCGAAACCTCTGTTGTCTCAAGCATACCATACCATGTATACGACATTCACTTTCCGTGAGTTGGATTTGGCGTTTAGCAAATTAAGACGCTGTGCTGTGGGTCCCGATTCGATCAGCAATCAGATGCTGACAAATCTGCCATACGAACGAAGGCGAGCTCTTCTGGACTTATTTAATCACGTCTGGAGCACCGGAGAGATCCCAGAAACGTGGAAGATAGCATGGGTGGTGCCAGTACTCAAGTCCGGAAAGGATCCTTCGAACCTCGCCTCATATCGGCCAGTATCGCTAACATCATGCGTATCAAAGTTGATGGAAAGACTAGTATGTAAGAGGTTAACACGGTATCTTGAGCAAGGAAATAGACTGCCATCGTGCATGACTGGCTTTCGTCCACGGTTGAGTGCCCAGGACAGTGTCTTGGATTTAATAAGCCATATAGAGCACCATCGTGCAGACGGCCTTTCCACACTCGCCTGTTTATGGACGTTGCCAAGGCATACGACTGTGTGCTTCATACAGGCATCATCAGCGGACTCCAAAACATGGGCGTCTCGGGAAATGTTCTTCGATTCATCCATCAATTTCTCAGAGATCGGTGTGTCCAAGTTAAGCTCGGAAGTATAATGAGTGATAAACGACGAATTTCCCTCGGTGTCCCACAAGGAAGAGTCCTATCTCCCTTGCTTTTTAACGCTGCCGTGGCCAGCCTTCCAGATGCACTGAAAGTAGATCGGACGGCAGTTAAAATGTCCATCTACGCAGATGACATCTGCATTTGGATCTCGGGGTACCAAAACAAACGGTTGGCCCGGATCGCCCAGGCTCCGCCATCGCCACTTATCTCCGCCATCGAACGCCACTTATCGATGCTTGGCCTATCTTTATCAGCGGAAAAATCTGCCTTCATGCTTTTCCCGGGAGTGAGACGCAAGCCAACACGCCTGACGCTGAATATCAAAGGGCATTCAATTCTCCGTGCAACTCATCTTCGATTCCTGGGCGTCACCATCGACAGCAAGCTACTATGGCGTCGTGTGGTCGAAAGTGTTGTGGCTGCATCAGTGCAAAGAGTCAACGCACTTCTTCGATTGGCAGGTGTACGTTGGGCAAACAACCCTATGTCCATGCTTAAACTGAACGCTGCACTGATAACAAGCCACATTCTCTATCAGCTCCCTCTGATATCACCGTCATCGAGTCAATTCGAGCGCTTGGAGATGGGTGTTCCACAGACGGCTTCAACAAGAAAGTCACTAATGAGGCAGAGTCTCTTCCACTTCGTCTCTTGGCATCTCAGGCGTTGCTGACGCAGCTTTTAAGGCTGGCGAGTCCCGCGCAGGCACGGCGCTTCTCCGGCGGCTAAGAGCAAGAACTCGCTCACATTTCCATGCGGCGCTGAACACTTTCCAATTTTTAGGATTGGAATGGCCTAAACGCAGTCGCCTTGACTCGCCATGGTCTTTTTCGGACGTTACCTGCAGTCTCAGTGTACCCCACCTACCGGCGAAACGCACCATTTCAACTGCAGAAGAAATCTTTATTGTGCTGGAACACTTGAGCACAGCGTTTCAACGCCACTTACACCTGAAGAGAGGTAGGCCACGATGCAATCTCTGTAACGCTGACTTGGAATCCGTCAGCACCACGACATCTCGTGCAGAAAAGGCCCGTTGTTTCCGCAAAGCCGCGATGATTGCGGCGCTTTCTACTGTTGTAGAGGAAACTACGCGATCTAGTCGGCCATACCATGACACATCAAGGGATGGTATGCAGAATGCCGCTGCACAGCTATCTGTTTGTGCGCACACGGAACCATCTGTGTACGCTGCCCTGATAACAAGCCGCATTCTCTATCAGCTCCCTCTGATATCACCGTCATCGAGTCAATTCGAGCGCTTGGAGATGGGTGTACCACAGACGGCTTCAACAAGAAAGTCACTAATGAGGCAGAGTCTCTTCCACTCCGTCTCTTGGCATCTCAGGCGTTGCTGACGCAGCTTTTAAGGCTGGGCGAGTCCCGCGCAGGCACGGCGCTTCTCCGGCGGCTAAGAGCAAGAACTCGCTCACATTTCCATGCGGCGCTGAACACTTTCCAATTTTTAGGATTGGAATGGCCTAAACGCAGTCGCCTTGACCCGCCATGGTCTTTTTCGGACGTTACCTGCAGTCTCAGTGTACCCCACCTACCGGCGAAACGCACCATTTCAACTGCAGAAGAAAACTTTACTGTGCTGGAACACTTGAGCACAGCGTTTCAACGCCACTTACACCTGAAGAGAGGTAGGCCACGATGCAATCTCTGTAACGCTGACTTGGAATCCGTCAGCACCACGACATCTCGTGCAGAAAAGGCCCGTTGTTTCCGCAAAGCCGCGATGATTGCGGCGCTTTCTACTGTTGTAGAGGAAACTACGCGATCTAGTCGGCCAGACCATGACACATCAAGGGATGGTATGCAGAATGCCGCTGCACAGCTATCTGTTTGTGCGCACACGGGACCATCTATGTACGCTGCCTTGATAACAAGCCGCATTCTCTATCAGCTCCCTCTGATATCACCGTCATCGAGTCAATTCGAGCGCTTGGAGATGGGTGTTCCACAGACGGCTTCAACAAGAAAGTCACTAATGAGGCAGAGTCTCTTCCACTCCATCTCTTGGCATCTCAGGCGTTGCTGACGCAGCTTTTAAGGCTGGGCGAGTCCCGCGCAGGCACGGCGCTTCTCCGGCGGCTAAGAGCAAGAACTCGCTCATATTTCCATGCGGCGCTGAACACTTTCCAATTTTTAGGATTGGAATAGCCTAAACGCAGTCCTGATGCGGTATAAAAGCGTCGCTTCTTCACGGGTAAATCCATGAGTCACATAGGCTTCGTGGGGATTCTTCTGGATCTCGCTAAAGTGAAGGCGCATTGCACCCTTAGGGTTCTGAAAAGCTTTTGGAGCTTTTTTGGGAGACGCGGAGGTATGCTGCGTGGAATGCCGCCGCGCTTGCCTCCCATGTACGAGTCACCCTGCTCGAACCCGCGCCACCCTCCCCCTCAGCGTCGGACACTCAGGGTGTCCAGCAGGGTGACTCGTACATGGGAGGCCAGCGCGGCGGCATTCCACGCAGCATACCTCCGCGTCTCCCAAAAAAGCTCCAAAAGCTTTTCAGAACCCTAAGGGTGCAATCCGCCTTCACTTTAGGGAGATCCACAAGAATCCCCACGAAGCCTGTGTGACTCATGGATTTACCCGCGAAGAAGCGACGCTTTTATACCGCATCAGGACCGACTCCGCGTACAACACAGCTTGGTTATTCAAGACTGGGCTTCGCGCTTCCCCATTCTGTGCTTTCTGTGGCGACATTGGTGACATCGAACATTACATTTGGATATGCCCGCAGTTTGACAAAGAAAGAAAAGCGATGATCGACAGCCTACAAAAGAGCGGTCTTACGCACAGGACATTTGAAGACGTCGTTTTCCCCGGAGGACCTGCGACAACCAGGAAGAGAGCGCAATGACTGCTACTGGCCTTCCTGCGAGACACGGGGCTTATAGACACTTGGTGACACACCCCTGATCTCAACTCGAAGGAGGATCAGGCAGAACAATTGCCGGCTATGTATGCCAGGCTAACCCCGCCTGCTTCAACATCACCACCCCCCCCCCTCGTTGCTTCAGGTGTACATCACGAGGTCATCAGTCAAGGTCTTGTCAGGTAAAGCTCACATGTTCGTTGTGCCACGGGAGACATGCAGCCAGCATGTGTGACCCGAGCTTCAAGAAGCAAGAGAGTACAGCGAGATCCAATGACACAGCACGACAGCATTTGTGACGTCAAGCGCAATACTCCGAAGTAACAAGCCTTCATGCATAATTTCTAGGACAGACAATGGAGTATATCTGCAAACCTTCCGTGCTTGGGCCGGTCACGATGCTAATTCTAGATACGTCATAGGCATCTTGGAAGGTGGCAGCCAACAATCTTTTATCAAAGAAGATCTCGCACGACTGAAGATAGTTGGCGAAATAAGAATTGCTTTTAACACGTTTGTAGGTGGGACTACGTCAAGTGCTGAAAAGCGTAAAATCGCGGAAGTTCCGTTGCGTAGCGAGCACAACGCTGAAGTCTGCACGGTACAAGCAATAATGGTGCCATTTATCTGTCATGATGTTTGGGCTCCATCCATCGACAAGAACTTTGTGAGACAGCTGCGACTTAAAGGCAAATTTCTGGCAGATGAACGGTGTTTTATTGGAGCAGACTTTGCTTACCCGGTCTCTGTTTACTCATCGGATGATATAATCTCTGGTAAGTGTTGACAGGAGAACTTGAACGAAGCACAGATATCCAAGGATTAGTCGCAATAAATTCCACCTTCGGATGGACACTCCAAGGCCAAAATAGATACAAAGCATTCATCGAACGCGACACAAACTTGATGGTCTGCGCGCTACAAGTGGGGAGTCTTGCTGACGACGAAGAAACCTCGCAGATTTTGCAGTCGTTTTGGCAAACTGAAGCAATGGGTATCACTGATGAAACCGATTCAATCACGTACAAGTCTCTGGAGCGGTTTCACGAGACGATCAGCAAATCTAATGGCAGATATACTGTTGCACTACCGTGGAAATAAGAGCGCAAACATTTACTTGGAGATAACCAAGATATAGCTCTTAATCGCCTGCGCAAGCTGGTTAAAAGGTTATCACTACATGACGGACAGCTGCAGCGATACGAAATGGTCATAAGGCAATATCCGTTGCTCGGGCACGCGGAGTTAGTGCCTGAAAAGATTCCTAACGGAAGAGCTGTTTGCTATATGCCTCATAGAGAAGGGATCAGAGAAGAATCACTGACTACGAAGCTCAGAGTAGTGTTTGACGCGTAGTCCTATGCACAAGGTCTACCATCGCTTAATGAATGTCTGGACAAAGGGGGAAATCTGAATCCGGAACTGTTAAAGGTCCTGATACGCCTTCGTTGGTACCCCATAGCCTGTAACTGGGACATCAAGAAGGCGTTTCTGCAAATAGAGATACAGAAGCCTGATTAAGATGCATTCCGCTTTCTTTGGTTCGATACAGTCCCCGGTAGCCAGAGCAATAACATCGTGGAATGGCGTATGACTCGGGTGCCCTTTGGGTCGACATCAAGTACATTTCTGCTAATGGCGACTATTCATTATCACTTGGGCACCGTATCTGATGAAGACAAGGCATTAGCATCCATCCTGAAGAAAGCCGCCTATGTCGATGATCTGATCGTTGGTGCGGACACTTTCGAAGAAGGTTTAGACATCTACAAGACGTCGAAGACAATCATGAATGACGCCAGCATGAACCTCCGTAAGTGGAAAACGAATGACAAACGACTACAAGAGGTGTTTGATCGCAACAAAGACCAAGTAGAAGGTGCACAGAAAGCGTCAGTTTTAGGTATGCACTAGGACACAGTGAATGACCTCTTCGAATTCTCGGCAAATCCCTTATTCTGATATATTCGATCGTCGACACCGGGATACTGATTTTCCACCGGGCTCTCTCGTCCTTCTCTGGCTCCAATCTCGTCGTGTCGGCCTCTGTGAAAAGTTAATGTCGCGGTACGTCGGGCCCTACCGCGTGCTGCGCCAGGTGACTCCTGTCACCTATGAGATATCTCCCATGGCATCCACCTCATCGACTGCCGCACCACGAAGTGGCATCGTACATGTTTCCCGCCTCAAACATTACAACTGTGATAATCTATTTTGACCCCAACAAGCACCGGGACGGTGCTTCATCGGCCGGGGATAATGTCACGAGCAATGGAAAAGACAAATATGCTGTAGTGGGACTGGGTCAGAGGCTCTCTTGTCGGACTGAGAGAGAGAAGTTTAATGATGCAAAATGCAGAGAGGTCGGCCTGAGGTAAATTCCTCTAGCCAGCTACTCGGCGTTGGGGGAAGGGGAAGAGGGAAAGAAAGAGGGAAGAAAGAGGCGCATGATGGGTGACGATGATGAGTGAAGGAGGATGTAAAACATATGGCAAGCACTTTGGCATGCTCAAAGCCTACAGTCCAGGCCCGTACTTTTTAAAAAGTTCAGTAGCGCCTGGATGGACTTGAAACTTGATTGAGCGTCTGGCCAAGGGCCTAAAATAACGTCCTTCGACAACGGTGGGCTGTCGAGACGCGTAAGGTCATTATTCACCCTTTGACGCTCTTGCACGTACCTAGGGCAGTCACAAAGCACATGACCTATAGTCTCATTGACATTGCACAATTCACAGTTCGGAGACTCGGTGCGTCGCATGAGGTGAACGTATCCGCGCGTAAACGCTACCCCCAGCCTTAGTCTGTGCAGAAGACTGGCACAGCTGCGTTGAATTTTCAGGGGTAGCCTAAATTTCATGGTAGGGTCCAATCTCTGCAGTCGTCTGTGTCGATTATCCGGATTGTTCCAGTGCGTTTCTGTCGATTTTCGGATGACACTGGAGAGAAGGCAGTTGGCGTCCGCTCTTGAAAAAGGAATTGCAAGCATTGACTCTGGTTCTTCGAGTGCTTTCTTCGCTTCGGCATCAGCCAATTCGTTGCCGTGTATACCACAGTGACTGGGAATCCACTGAAATGTGATGTGGTGGCCGTTTTCTTGCGCTAAAGTGTATAGCTCGGCAGTTTGAAGAGCCAACACTCTGTAAGCGCTTTCTTTCAACACCAGTCTAAGTAGTTGCAGAGCCGACTTTGCGTCACTGAAGACTGTCCATACTTGAGGAGGCTGTTGCGGAATATATCGAACGGCCTCTCTGATTGCCACTAGTTCCGTAGATGTTGTAGTCGTCTTGTTACACAGACGAAACCGTCGAATGACTTGATGCGCAGGCACGACGAAAGCCGCACCAGACGCATACGACGAGACCGATCCGTCTGTATACACATTCACCGGGGAGTCATATTCTTTCGACATATATTCAAATGTTAAATGTCTGAGGCCGACGGTAGGTATTCGCGATTTTTTAGAAATTCCGGGAATAGATAGACGCACCCGTATTTTGGACATTACCCATGGGGGCATACGTGGAAGGTCAGCAGGGGCAAAGTATGATGGTATGGCAGATTCTTGGCATTTAATGGCTCTTGAAAAGGTGGAGCCCGGCCGTATGTCGGGAAGTGTCGATAAGGGGTGGCATCCATGACGGCACAGCAGTCGCAGGAATACTCGAAGAGGTTCGCATCGTAGATAGACAGGTAAAGGGGTGACGCGAGCCTCCTCAATTGTTCCGTAGGTTGAGGTGCAACGTGGAACACCGAGACATGTTTTCAGCATCTGTGCCTGGGCACTTTCCAGCGTACGCAAACATGACCGGCTCATACCTGATAAAACTGGCAGGCTATACCGAATGTAGCCGACGTAGAGAGCCTGGTACAGCCGGAGTAGCGAATGCTCAGATGGACCCCACTTCATACCGGCCAAAAAGCGAAAAACTTGAGCAAGCCCAGTTAATTTTTTCTTTAACATTGCCACATGCTTTGACCATGAAACACCGCGGTCAATGACAACGCCGAGGTATCTGTGGTGGGTCACATATGGGATGGTATTGCCATTGATCATAATTGGATACCAACACATAAGCTTCCGTGTGAACGCTATCGCAGCGCACTTTTCTGGAGCCAGTTGCAGTCTTGGGACTGCAGGTACTGAGACATTAAAGAAACAGCTCGCTGCAATCTTGCACGAATTTGCGGTCGCGTGACTGCGGACGCCCATATGCATATGTCATCTGCGTAGGTACTGATGCGTACTGTATCAGGAATTACTTCCGCAAGGCCAATAAGGGTAATATTGAAAAGAGTCGGGCTGAGGACTCCTCCTTGAGGCACTCCACGGACCACAACGTGTCTTCTCGTTTCGCCATCAGTCGTGGACATGAAGACTGTGCGACCATCTAAGTAACTTTCAATCCACATGTAGAGACGGCCGCCGATGTCTAAATTACCGAGGGCATCAAGAATGGCTTCGTGCAGTACATTGTCATAGGCTCCTTTTATGTCCAAGAAAACTGCTCCTACAAGTCGGTGTCAGCCTTTTTTTCGTGTTCGATCGTGGACACGAGATCAATGACCCCATCTATTGCAGAACGTCCACGTCTAAATCCGGTCATCATTTCAGGATAAAGCTCATTCCCTTCCATGAACCATTCTAATCTAGTGAGCACCATTCGTTCCATCACCTTACCGACACAGCTAACTAAAGCTACTGGCCAGTAAGATGACATTTCGTAAGGCGATTTTCCTGGCTTTAGGAGGGCGACCAAACGGCTGGTTTTCCACTGCTTCGGGACTGTACTGGATGACCACGTGGCGTTATAGTACGACAGCAGGACTTTCCGACCTTCCACACCAAGGTGGCACAGAGCAGTATATGAAATACCGTCAGCTCCAGGTGCAGAGGATCGTCTCGAAGCAGCAAATGCAGCTTCCAATTCCGGCATCCTGAAAGGAAGGTCAAGACGAGCATCTTTAGGAGGTGGCACGGGTCGATGTAATGTTGGACATGTTAAAATATTGGTACGGGTGACTCTCTTACAGAAGTCTTCGGCAACCTGCACTTCCGTCAGAGATTGGTGAAGTGCTAGAGCATGGAAAGGATGTTTTTGCTGAGGAGGGGCACCAAGGCTTCGTACTATCTGCTAGATCCTAGAAAGTGGCTTTCGAGGATCCAGAGACGAACAGAAGGTCCTCCACCGTTGTTTTCCCATTTTTTGAAGGTGACGCCGTATTTTTCATTGAGCTCGTCGACATGAAACCTTGTCGGACTGAAACCTGCTGGAACCTGTGCGCTCTGTGCAGTCTTGACTAGACAAGCGCTATCCGTTTACTGTTAATTAAATACTCCCCGTAACAATATGAATCAAGCTCAAGGCGACACGAAATTAACTCTATTAAAAACTGCTTCTAGAATCTTCGATCCCCTTGGCATAGTCTCCCCGTTTACTGTGACCGCAAAGCTACTGTTTCAGCGCTTATGGATCTTCGAGGCCATGGGACGAAGGCTGCCTGAGGTGATAATGAATCAGTGGAAAGAATGGTGCGCCGATGCCTTCCAACTCTCTTCTGTGACGATTCCACGATGTGTAAGAGCTGGCCTGGAGGCAGAGATACACACTGCGGAGCTTCATATCCTCTCTGACGCCAGCTTGAAAGCATATGAAGCTTGTGCTTATTTTAGGGCAGTGGACATTCGTGGCAATAGAGTCACGTCGCTAGTAGCAGCCAAATCGCGCATAGCAGTGATAAAAGTGCTAACGCTGCCTAAACTAGAGCTCATGGCAGCAGTAGTAGGAGCAAGGCTAATTAAATGTATCCGGTTGTCATGGGATTCAATGTCTCTGCCCTGTGTCATGTGATCTGACTCCATGATCGTATTGAGCAGGATCCGTGGGCTACAAAATAAATTATGTCAATTTGTAAAAAATAGAGTGACAGAGATAACTAGACGCGACTGGCCTGGAGCCATGGCGTTATTGTCCAGGCGATCACAATCCATCCGACTTATTGACTCGGGGAATATCTGCAAGAGCCTTACAGGAGAGCAGCAACTGGTGGAATGGTCCGAAATGGTTAGAACAGCCGAGGTCAGCATGGCCTGAAGAATCAGACACAATTCCTAAACCTTGCCAGGACTTCGAGCCAGCGTATGACCCGCCAAGCGTTCTTCTCCAGGCACAACGTCACGCGGACTTCTGCGTGTCACAGCTTGGCTCTTCCGATTTGTGAATTGAAGTAGAATAATGCCAGCAGAGACTGTGAAAACAGTATCAGCAGAAGAGCTCATCAACGCCGAAACGTTTTGGATTTGTCGTGTTCAACGAGAGGCTTTCCTTGTGGACGGCTTTTGCACGGTAATGCCGCTCCTAAACACTCCGTCTTAAAAGATCTTCACCCCTTCATCGACCAGAGTAAACAACTTCGACTCGGAGGTCGAATTGAACGAATCGACACGACGTACGAGGAAAAGCATCCCATTATTTTACCGGGTCACCACTACTTCACGAAGTTTGTTATCATCGAAGCGCACTATAGATCAGCGTACGGAGATATTGCGAGCACCATGGTACAGGTTCACCAGCGTTTCTGGATTATTCGTGCTCGGCAAGAAACCAAACGATTTCTTAATGCCTGCTTTCTGTGTAAGAGATATAGCGGGTATCCAGCCAAAGTGCAATATGCTCCCCTGACACTCGATCGACTTGTTTCTTCGAGACCATTTGAAGTAGTTGGACTGGACTTTGCAGGACCACTCGATATAAAGCAGACTGCACTGACTGCCACCGCCTGCAAAGGATACATTCTGCTACTCACCTGCGCCACCACCCGAGCAGTACACCTAGAATTGACGAGCGGGCTCTCAGCAGACACTGTATTCGGATAACGCATTGGCCTTCAAAAAGACATCACGGAACCTAAGAGACATATGGGATGTTATGAAAAGCTCCCCTTTTGCATCCTTCCTAGCCAAACATCGCGTCCAGTGGAAGTTCATTGTGCCAGGAGTGCCCTGGTGGGGAGGTTGGTAGGAGAGGTTGATCCGCTCCATCAAAACTTCTCTGCGGAAAGTACTTGGAAAGAGCTACCTGAATAGCGAAGAGACTGAGACAGCACTGCTTGGAGTGGAAGCAGCGATCAATTCATGACCCTTGACCTACATGTATACTGACGCGATGGAACCTTCAGCAATATGCCCAGCCCATTTTCTTGTCGGACGGTCATTGATGGCGGTTCCAGGGACACACAACTTAGAGTATGAAATGCGGTGGGTGCAAGCAACAACAGACGATCTGACAAAGAAGTGGCGGTACCGTCAGAAACTGTTTGACCACGATACTTAGTAGCGCAAAACTCGAAATAAAAGACAACAGTGATAGACGAGAGGAAAGGAAAGACGTAGCGCTCGTCTTTTCTTTCCTCTCGTCTATCACTGTTGACTTTTATTTCGAGTTTTGCGCTACTAAGTATCATGTTCAGTAAACACCAACTCGCCCAAGAAGTAGTTATTTTGTTTGACCGCCTATGGATACGATGGAGAAAAGAGTACCTCATTCGAGTTGCACTCACTGCATCGCTACCCATCGGGTGCCTAAAAGTAGATGACGTAGTTCTCATCGAACAGCCAGACATTTCAAGATGTATTTGGCCCCTTGGGCGCATAGTCGAAGTTTATCCTGGACAAGATCGCCAAGCTATCAGCCGACTGCTGATAGCTTGGCGCGCTGTCTTCTTGCCGCTTACTTAACGCTGAAGTGAGACGCGCGGGCCCGTGTCTGGAAAGCAACCTGCAAAACGGGAAACGTGCGGCATGTACTGAGAGCGCTGTGTTCTCGCCACTTCGTTCGCGTTGAAGCGACAGGACGCGTGAATGTACAGTCGCTCGTTGCTGCGGACTTGAAAGCGATCGTCTTAAGGTGGATACACACGCGAGGGCAAAATACCTCCTGCTCCGCGGGCCAAACAGTCACGTGATCAGTTGAATCCGGCGCAGCCGAGTTAGGTCGCATTCCCACAGCCGGAGCGCCGTTTGCAGAATCCGCGTGCTTACTCTCGGCTCCAACGCTTATTAGCAGCTGCGCGTTTGCATACTCGGCGTGCTCTATATTCCATAGCGCTGTGAATCCCTCAGCAAGAGCCAAAAAAGTAACGGTTGTCTCGTCACTTAGCATTTTCTTGTGCACGTCACTCATGTTGAGGTCACGGAGGCTGCGCGGTCTGAGTAAATAGAAATACGCGCGCAATCATGACTCGCCTTTCTCGCTGCACCACAGCAAAAGCACGTGCGGTCACTGCTGCCCAACAACACACTTGGCTTCAAGCCGACAACACGCCATCGTAGCCACGCCAATCTGTCCAATGTGGACAGATTTGACGCTGACTACGCTAAATTGACGTCAGACGACCGTCAAATGGACGGATGGAAATATCGGCGAGCATTTTCAATCCGGACAGCGAGCGGAGGAGGCCGGACTAGGCGAGGGCGGCACATTCTGATGAGGCGCGCATCACGTGATACGCCATCCGCTGCGACAATTCTTCCTCCGTCCGGTCGTGTGAATGCACCTTTACGGGAAGGACGGACGGACGCACATGGACAGTTTTCTCGCTGGGTAAGCATAGAAATGCTTACGCATTTTAGACGTCGGGACTCCTTGCGGGCGTTCTTTAAGCACTGGCTGAATACAATGAGCTTCACTGTCCTCCACTCGGCAGGGGCGTTGAAACCCGTTTTAGAACTCGGTCGAGTAACCGCTTGCGTCCGCCCAGGCGCTTATTCAGGCCTTTTGACATGAGCAGAGACCCCACCCCGTATGAGACACTTGTTAGTGTGAGGGAGCGATTCGCCATTCGTACTCTGCGTAATTCTTGACTGGAGCCAGTCCGTCGGTATCGGCTGTCCCACCAGGATGCCATTTGAAATATCTGCCAGTTATTCACCTCGAGTCGATGCGGAAGCCCTTCTCCAGCGCTGAGCTGGGATGCCGTCGTGATAACAGGGCGCGCATGCGCCGACTGCGGCCAATGGTCATCTTCAGAGCCCCTGGAGTCACCTTCCAGGCCTGTTGTTCGGGTGAATATAGCGCCACCGTTGTATTAATTGCGTAAGCATTCTTTAGCGAGAACCCCAGCACAATATGTCCGTCCTGTGACGCCTTATATCTGACAAATACATGCATAACTGGGCAAGTTAACGCATGTAATTGTTATAATCGCTGCACATGATGCTGCCCATCATAGGCTTGTTATAATCGCTGCACATCATAGGCTTCTTGTGCATTAAGTCTTTTCACAGCGTGACGGTGCCAACGACTGCCTATGTTTCGGGCGTTTTGAGCAGCTCGGACCTCGCTGTCCCGCCACATTTTCTTGGGACGTCCTTGTCCCGAGTTCACCTGGACCTCATGTCTCTGTATGACACTAGGAAGTTCCACTATGTCGTGGTCGTATGCCATAGGCTTCATGCGCTGATGACTTTTCTCGACGCCCGAGGCGACAGTCTCGTAGACTGTCACATTATGTATATATATATATATATATATATATATATATATATATATATATATATATATATATAATTCCCTATATAAAACGACGGAAATAAGTGGATTGCCGTCGCTACGGACTATACCACCCGCTATGCCATTACAAAGCCCTTCCCACCAGTTGCGCTACAGACGTTGTTGACTTCTCGCTTCACGACGTTATCTTACTCCACGGCGCACCATTACCAGGAATTTGGGACATCGCCGAACAGCGCCTCTAGAGGCCTCCTCTGAAAACATGCGCGTTTTCTATTGGAGAGCGTTGTTTTTCTCAAATAACTAATCATAGAAGCCACCTTTCAAAATATTCCCGTGTAAATAGGCTCTAGGCGCTTAGCCCGACATCTCATGCAAGCGGTACCATTACTTACGGCAGAAAACCCGTTCCAAATTGCGAGAGAAGTTTGAAGTATGGGAGTCTATGGCAAAGGCCAAATTTTGGAAGCTTTTTTGGCCAGTAAAAAGCAATTTGCGATAAACCTATTGCATCGATTGACGTATTCCTGAGGACTTATTAACTTCAATGACTCAGCTTTCAGCTAGAGTCAGCAACAGCTCTTGAAATGACAAAAAAGTCCTTCCAAAATCGCAGTTTTCATAACAAGGTCGCGGAATTTACTGTGGTACATTTATAAACCAAGTTTTTGCCTACGGCATCGCGTCGAAGCGATAGCCGAGCGTTCTGAGCGACCGCAGATCACAATCACTGATATCGTGAGTTCGCAGGTTCGGAGCCAGCTGCCTCGCTCTTTTTTTTTTTTCACTTTGTCGCTGCTTAGTTTGGCGGTTTTCCGCCAGATGGCGAATTCCGAAATGCAGGTCATTTAGTTATGGTTCTTGTTTCGTTTCTTTCTACTGTACCAACGTTTTCCTAAAAAAATAGCTGACTGCATGGTTTCATGAACATGCGAACGTGCTTCCAAAGTTCTTTTGCACTTTAGGTGTACGTATTTTAGACAATAAACCCAGATAATGTGTTTTGAAAGTTTATTTCTTTCTTAAGGCGAATATTTATGATGATATTACTAAGAAACATTTTCGCCTCTTCATCTATGTCATGGGAAAGGCGTGTTTGTGCGACTCTTGTGCAGCTTGAAACGTACCACAAGATAAATAGTGTCCAATGTGTGCAATTAAAAGACACCGAAGTAGAAAAGTGGGCTGCAGCCCCAGACGTAGTATTCTTACAAAGGAATACCGTTGAAGCTTAGTATATTTGCATTAAATCAAAGCAGGATTTTTGCGTACGTGATCTTCGGGGGAAATGAAGGCTGTCCGAATTATTGCACAAGCTTGCTTGCTTAGTACAACCCGGTACCTCTAAACATAAACATTCTATCCCCAATACGCAGCGCACGTGTCTTATCATTTGAGCCATTCCCATATACCTTCGAGAAATTCCAGAAATACTTAAGGTCATCATATTGTCGCGACGTCGGAAGCTCGAGGGGCAAACGAAACGCACTTGACGGCTGAGGCAGCAACAATAACAGACGGTTTTTAATACCGCGCGCTAGTCACTGCTTCTTCTTGCTTATGTTTTTCATGAGTGCCGATATGTATTTTTACGTCGTCGTCATTGCCGCACCAGACACGCGGCATTTGCCTCCCTCCCAAGGGAAGCATCGTCCCGATCCGCAACTTGAGTGTATGCATGTACGAGACACTAAAACGCGAGTCACTTGGAAAAGTACGGCTTCATGCGCACCACATGCACCACTTCGGGGGGTTGATTGCGGCGCCGCGAACAAGTTTCGCCATCGGGCATGACCTCGCAATTCACGTCGTTCAGTCATCGGATAACTGTGTATGGACCAAAATATTGCCTTAGTAGTTTTTCAGGAAGTCCCCTATGCCAAATGGGTATCCAAACCCACTCTCTCTCGCCGGGTGTGTAGGCGACGAATTTGTGCTGACGATTGTACCGCATTGCGTCCTGATTTTGCTGGTGGTGGATGCGTACATGTGCAAGCTGTCTGGCTTCTACGGCACGTTGAGCAAATTCTACAGCATCTGCATGGATATCGTCGCACTCGTGGGGCAGCATTGCATCCAAAGCTGTCGTGACTTCCCGACCGTGTACCAAGCTGAATGATGTCATACGAGTCGTTTCCTGTTGAGCGGTGTTATATGCGAAAATTACATAAGGCAAAATCTCGTCCCAGTTCTTATGGTCCACGTCGACATACATGCAAAGCATGTCTGCGAGTGTCTTGTTCGAACGCTCCGTGAGTCCATTCGTCTGGGGATGACAGGCTGCCGTTTTCCGGTGGGCTGTGCAGCTGAGTTTGAGAACTGCTTCTAAAAGTTCGGCAGTGAACGCGGTTCCTCTGTCAGTAACTACAACCGCTGGGGCACCGTGCCCGAGCACGACGTTTTCGACGAGAAATCGAGCTGCTTCAGCTGCTGTTCCGCGCTGGGTAGCTTTTGTCTCCGCATAACGGGTAAGGTAGTCAGTGGCGACAATAATCCACCTGTTCCCTGTAGTTGAAGTTGAAAACGGCCCAAGAAAATCCATGCCAAAAGGGCGTTCCCGGTACCTCTACAGGATGTAGGAGACCAGCTGGCTTGTCGGGTGGTGCTTTGCGTTTTTGGCAGTCAGGACAAGTGCGTACATGATGTTTAACATCGGCTTCCAGTAGGCGCTGCCTCTCAGCGGGCAACAGGGTTGAGCAAACGTCGACCAACAATGTTGTCGGGGCCGGAATGGTCTTGTCACTTATTCCTTGGTCGTGCACAGCGAAGCAGTCCTTTACTTGTACTATGTCATCACAGAACCCCACTGCAGTGCCTTTCGGAACGTGGCGGCGTTCGTTGCTAAAGTTCGTAAGGAGCACTGCTGCATGCCCACGATTTAAAGCCAGAATGTTAATAATACGTTGATTTGTTCCGCTATCACATCACCGTGGTAAGGCCTCTCAGTAGAAACAGACACAAGGCAGCAGGTTTGCGGCGGCATCACGTCCTCGGCTAGTCGTAAACGCCCGCGTTGTCTATAATAGTTGTAGTCTACATCTGGGTTCGCTGAAAATGTGACCAAACGCTCCGGGATGTTTATAGTAGCTCCATAATCTCGCAGAAAATCCACCACCAAGATGAGTTCTTTGCAGCATTCGGGGAGAATAACGAACGTCGAAACAAAGCTGGAATCACCGATGCGTAGTCTGGCGGTACATTTACCCGTTGGCGTCATTAGCTGACCCCCGGCACTTCTTATGTATGGCTCTGTCCATGGTGTCCGCACCTGTTTAAGGCGGTCAACCAGCTCTTGACGCATAATCGAGAAATAAGCACCGGTGTCCACAAGGGCTGTTACGGGACGTTCGTCAACAAAAAGGCTGAAGTCGGCACGAACACATTCGTCGGCATTACTCGTCGTCGTCATGTCGTCTTGTTGCCACGGTTGGGGGGTCTTTTTTGGCGTCTCGACAGTTGGCAACCTTACCCCCGGAAGTCGCGGCCGTTAGTTTCCCCGGTGAGGACTGGGGGAACGGCCTCTGACGACGTCTGCGAAACTGGGTCGATTGGTGGAAGCGGAGCGTTGAGGTGACGGAGACTGCCAGCGACGACGTGACGAAGCGGCTTGGGTGGTCGGCGAGTAACCCTCGTCCAGGGCACGGCGGTATTCAAAGCGCGGGGAAGCTCAACGTGGAAAGCCTAGAAACGCGACATCTCGATGAGGGCAGTAACGGGCAATGTGGCCCGGTTCCCCACAGTAGAAGCAGAGTGGCCGACGGTCGGCAGTGCGCCACAAGTCAGTTCGGCGAGCTGGTGGTCGTCTCCCAGGCTCCCGCTGCCACGATGGAGTGGTAACAGGTCACGGATGGAATGGCGGGGTCGGCGGTGGAAGGGGAGGACGACGAACGACATCGGCATAGCTCAACGGGCGTGATTCGGGGCACGGCGCGGGCGTTGAAAAGGCTTGCCGCAGCACCTGGCGGACGACTTCGGCAACAGAAGCAACTGCTGGCTTGTTAGAAGGAGCAACCAGAGTTTGTAGTTCCTCACGCAGTATTCTGCGAATCAGCTCTCGCAGAGAGCTTTCGCTAGTGGTGGCACTCTGAGCGGCGGCGCTCATCGGTGTGGTATTGGACAGGCGGTCAATGTGGCGGCATCGTTGCTGAAGTGCTCGCTCGATTATAGTGGCTTCCTTGATGAATTCGTCTGCCGTGGTTGGTGGGTTTTGTACCAGGCCTGCAAACAATTGTTCCTTAATTCCGCGCATGAGATGGCGCACTTTCTTAGTCTCGGGCATATCGGGGTCAGCTCGGCGAAATAGACGGGTCATATCCTCAGCATACATAGCGACGCTTTCGTTGGGATTCTGAAAGCGCGCTTCGGTTAGCTGTTGCGCGTAATCCCACCTGTCGGAACAGGAGAACGTATCCAGGAGTTGGCGTCGAAGGTCGTTCCACGCTTCCCGGTTCTGGAACCACGTGCGCGCAGTGTCTTCTAGTGCGAAATAAGCGTGCCTAAGTTTTTGTTCCACACTCCGTTCGTTGATTTTAGCAACCCTCTCATACTGATCAAGCCAGTCCTCAACATCTTCAAATGCATCGCCACGAAAGATATCCGGAACGCGAGGATGCTGAAGAGTCACCTGGGAAGGGCTTGTCGTCATCTGTTAAGGAGCAAGATTCGCCTATGTAGGAGTTTCCATGCTGGTCGGAGCTGGAACGCTGGTGAATTCGGGCTCAGGCCTAACAGGCGGCGGCTGAACAGGTGCACTGAAGTAATGAAGAGAGCTTGATTCTGGGGACTGCGTGTACGGGTCCGAGCCGGCGTCCCGAGCGTCAGGTACCCAGCAACTCCACCCGAGTTGCGACGTCGGAAGCTCGAGGGACAAACGAAACGCACTTGTCGGCAGGGGCAGTAACAATAACAGAAGGTTTTTAATACCGCGCGCTAGTCACTGCTTCTTTTTGCTGATGTTTTTCATGAGTGCCTATATGTCTTTTTACGTCGTCGTCATTGCCGCACTAGACACGCGGCAATGTCCTTTTACCACGACGCGCGCAGAGGAGCATTGAAATTATGCGAAAAGACACTGGTACGTGTTAATGTAGCCTGTCCTGTAAAAATAGAGAACGATTCCAATCACAGACCACACCCTTTTTGGGTTATGCCCACAAAGTTGTGCAAGGAGACATTGTTTTTGGCTACAATCACCAAAGTTGCTATAGCATTCTGCTGTTATGTTCTTGACTAACTCTATTGCTGAATCACGTCGCAGAACCATGATATAATTACTGGTGCAATTCTTCAGTAATTCTGTGAGAATATTCTCCTTCTTCTTCTTTCTAGGGTTTTAAGTGCCAAAACCAGTTTTGATTATGAGGCACGCCGTAGTGAACGGCTCCGGATTAATTTTGACCACCTGGGGTTCCTTAACCTGCACTACAACGGAAACACACGGGCGTTTTTGCATTTCGCCTCCATCGAAATGTGCCAGCCGCGGCCGGGATTCGTTCCCGCGATATCGTGCTCAGTAGCGCAACACGATGAGAATATTCCCCTACCCTAAATTTAAAGTGTTTGAACAACTGAATAAACATTTCCAGCGGAACTGAATAAACAGCACCAGCGGAAGAGGAGATCTTCAGATTGTCAATGAGCTTGGTAACGCCAACCCAATCTATAAAAATGGGATCCATGGGGGGAAAGTTTTGGTCAGGTAAACGTGGTAATAATGCAGGAGCAGCTGTACTGAAGAAGGGAACAAATGCGTTGTATAATACCCCTGTCACACGGCACGTGTAATGTCATTCGCAGCGAATGAGATTACGTGTTAATGCCATTTTTGTTGCTTCTACACGGGCATAGCGAATGACATTCACAGCTAATGGCATTCGCCCATTGAATGAGTTTCCCGAACTCATTCGCGCGCGACTTGTGTAATCTCGACGACAGGGGCTTGGCAAAAGGTTACAATAAGGATAACTTAAAACTAAATAGAATTAGGGTAAAAGTTCTTATTATTTGCAGTTATAAATCTTGTAAATATTTTATGACGTACAGCATGCCAGTTGAAGCGGTTTGTGCATTATATTCTTGTTCCCAGACTCCGGCAGGACGTTATCAGCAGTTATCACCACTTATCAGTACCTAGCTCTTGTCGGCCATGTTTAGAAACGCTTGTTCATTCCCGTCTGCATGTTGTTTTTCTGCGAAGTGGTGCCGCGTTAACCCTTGTACCAACCATGGAAGGCAACCGGGCAGCTTCGTCAGCAGAAAATGAGAAGCACAAAACCCACTGGAGCGACGACGAGACGCGCGCGCTTTTGAAAGTCTGGGAGGACCACCTCAGTGACTTGCGCAAGACGAAGCGCAACCTGAAAGTCTACGTCGCCATAGCCGAGTGCCTGCGTGCGCAAGGGGTGGAGAAGAGTGTGAAAGAAATTAAAAGCAAGATAGAAAATTTGGGAAACCGGTACCGGTAAGTGAACACTTCCGTACAAGGCCAAACTCCTCGCGTGCATGCTGTTTAGTTGCTTAACTGCGCACCCGCTAAGCCGGACAGGGAGGTGCGAAGCACGCACAATGTGCACGCGTATCCCGTCTCCCCTCTAGTCCGGCCATGGCACACGCAGCGAAGTACGCTGTTAGTGGATAATAGACTGAAAGGCGCGAATGTCGCTTGATTTTGTGTTGGGCGAACCCCCGTTCGGACTGGGCAACTTGTGCTGGGGCGCCACGCGTTATAACAGGCACATGATAATAAACATGCTTTCGATGCGCCCTTCACGCGGCGCTAATTAGAAACGATGTGTCTTCATTCTTTATATGCATTTTTTTAAAGATTTCGTAGAGTGGGACATGGTAGTGATTTGAGCTTTTACTACAGCAGGGCTTGCAAACGCTTCCTAATGCAGCTGTGCGTAGTTCTTGGTTGCAGAATTTTTTTTACTTTGCACTCTAGGTACTAGTACTTTTCCCAAGGCATTTTTGCATTCTTTGCGTTTCTCGTGCCAAATATTCCTGCATGTCGACTGCGTGGTTTAAGTAGAAAACAAGCAAATGCATACTTTTTTCAAAAGCACTGTCGTCTAGAAATATTTGCTAACGCTGCTCTCACCTTGACTAGATGAACGTGAAGCAGTTGTAATAGCAGAAGTACCGAAAGGAGCATAATTGCAATGCATTGTTGGGCAGATATAGCTTACGAACTGCATGTTTTGAAAGGGTACTGGCATCCCTACTAGCAGTAACATAGTACAATTCTCTGAAGATTATGCCATATGTTTCTTGCAGGAACCTCAGCCGAAAGACGACCGGACAAGGAGCCATTACTTGGAGATTTTACAAGGACATTTCTAGGTTCCTTGGCAGCCTGCCAATGAACGACAGCAGCCTCACTGAAGAAACGTGTGGCGAAGACGCCACTGTTGAAATAGTAAGTACATATTTTGTAGCATGCAGGGATCCTGTGCAACCTGCGTACGAAAGATGTTTTGTTTTGTATCACTTACCAGGAAGAAGGCACACTGATTTAGTGTGTTCCGTTGTTGGCATCACATGCGGCAAACATGACTTGTTTATCAATTCATTATGCACAACTGCTGTTGTGGCTGGGTAAGAATGTCAACATGAATTCACACTTGATGGTGTACCAACATAAACATTGTGTGGCTGCAAGATGCGAGAGTATATGTAGAATATTTATTATAGAAACGGGTAATACGCCTACTCAGCTTGTGAAGGCTGCATGCGAGAGGTAGTTGCTTTTTGCTTCTGTGGTAACAATCAGAACACTCATTGCAAACAGTCTCTTTACAAATATGTTCACATGTGCTATATTCTCTTTCATTTTCTCAGATTATTCATAGTATGGAGCACGGGCCGTTGGGCGAAGACTCCCAGCCACCTCCAGCATCACCAGATGAATGTTCACATAATACAAGTGCATTATACTTGCCCTCATCACCATACAGCACAGACGACTGTTGGGCCCAACCACAGGCAGAAGTAAACAGCCAGCAAAACAATCAAACGAGCAGGCGCACCACACAAAAGACTCTCCTAGCGCAACTAGTCGCTACGAACCGGCAGTTGTGTGCTGACCTAAACGAAAGCAGGAAGCAAGAGTTGGAGCTACGGCGAATGGAACTTGACATTGTGCGCGAAGCAGCAGCTACAGAAAAACTGTTGACTGACGCGCTCGTGAAGTATTTGGCAAAATAAAGCATGGTGTTTGAGCTGCTTGTGGTCAACTATTTTCATTGGGCTCGTTTCCAAAAATACTCTGCAAGCGCAGCCCTTATATCCTCGCCTTCGCCAATGCATGCATCAGAATTGTGCAGGGGCTGCTTGTACATTTCGTTGAAGGTGTACACATCCTGTATCCACTGCTCATCCACATGATCTCGAAAGCATTCGCAGATGTTGTGTAAAGTGCAGGATGCCCTAATGGCCAGTTTGGCATTGGACAGTTTGCATTCCATTCTCTTCAGAATGAACCTGAAGCGTGCTTTCACTCGGCCGAATGCGTTTTCCACAATGCGCCTCGACTTTGACAGGTTGTAGTTGAAGATTGCTTGCTTAGAACCACTTGGGGCATTTGCATATGGTTTCATTAAATGCGGTGTCAGCGAAAATGCTTGGTCACAGAGCATGATGGGTAGTACAGGCACTCCTTCAATTACTGACACCGGAGAGTTGAAGTGATCACTCTCCACTATTGTCTTCAATCTTGACCGTCCGTAAACATGGGCGTCGTGGCATCTACCCGGGCTCCCCACGTTCAAGTACAAGAAGCGGTAGCGGTGGTCGGCAACTGCAAGCAGTATGATGCTGTACCTGCATGAAATAATTGTTTGCCAGCAGTGTGGAGAAATTATCCGAAGTGAATTAAAAAACTAAACATTTTATTAACATCACGTTTCAGGGTATTAGCAGCAGCATACACATAAATATTTGAATTCGTACAGGTTTTATAAGATATAAATTTTGTCACCTTTAAACGAAACTTTCTTTAACGATGGTTTTTAAATTGACAATCTCTTCGGTGGAATAATTTCATACTGAAGCTACTAGCATTTTAGTATGGGCTGGTAAGTATCCTGAACATGTTTACTACACGATTGTGAAGGAAGAAATATAAGGTATAGATGCTACTTCCTGAATGCTATTCAAGGAAAATAACGAGGTCTTATGCGGCACTAATCACAAGCAGAGAAAAGAATTCTCACATATTTAAATAAAAGTGCCGATATGAAAGTGTGTTTTTCATTGTACGAGCTGCATATGCCTGAATATCCCAAACTTCACATTTTTAAAGAAAGCTTAATTCCTTGGCACGTGCTTTCACTTCTACTTACTGATTTTCCAATAAAGTACATTTATTCGTAACGCAGTTTTCAATTATTTGATGTTTTGTCCTGACCCTGTGCTGCTACCACATATAAAGACAACGTAAAAAAAAGCGTACCATCCCTTGTAGTTATAGTAGTCGACTGCATCTTTCTTGGGCGGAGATATGGGAAAGTGGCAGCCGTCTAGTGCACCCATGGCCTGCGGGAAACCAGTTACGGCGTGAAACTCGCGCATCTGCTCGGCAATTTCCTCCTTCCGTGGCATGCGCACCCAGGTGCCTTCATGAATGTCCACAACTGCTCGGCAAAACTCTCTGTACACAATGTTCACAGTAGATCGGCCGATGCCAAACAGGTGTGCAATCGTACGATCTTCGGCGCTGGAACAGAGGCGGTACAATCCCACGGCTACGCGCTTTTCCGCGCTAATTGGCTTGCGCATGATGGTGACCTGACGCTCCAAGACGCACTGCAATGATATCACCAGGTATCTGAATGTGGAAGGGTTTACGCGGAACGCCTGCTTGAAATTAACTTCACCCAGGTGAGGGAGAGTGTCCTCAAACCAATTTTCGTTTCTTGGGAAGCACCATCGTTCTCGGATAATCCCTGGCGAAGTGGCAGCCCAAACAGCGGCCAACGTGACCGTATTGGCTTGCAGACGCAGCTCCAAATCCCTCGTTGTCCTTGCGCATGCCTCAGTAGCAAGCTTGATCCGCTTCAGCCGGTTTCGACGCTTCATCCTCAACAGCTGGAGAACAATTAATGCTTGTTTGCATTGCTCGTCATTTGTCACTGTAATAAATTCGACAACGCTTTGATGATGATGATGATGATGATGATTTATTGGCATCCCCTTTGAAACGGGGTGGCGACAAATAGTCACCTAGCCTGCTTGATTTAATCAGGTATACTACACATGTTCTTTATCTAGCATTTTTGTATACCTTTTTCAAAAATTTAGCTTGTACCGCTGCCTATGATTTTAAGAGATCAGGTCGTATCCATCTTTTCCCTGCTTTTTTTCCACCAGTACTCTAATCGTCTCTTGCTGATCTCTACGGCTGATCTGTTTATGTTTCCTTCCACTTTAAACCCAAGCGCTTCTGGGAGTTGCACGTTACCTACGGTTCTCGCTGGGTGGATCCCGTCGCATTCCATTAGGATGTGCTGAGTGGTCTCTGGATCTTTACTGCAGCATACACATATCTCATCTAGTTCCGAATATTTGTTCCGATATGTTTTCGTCCTTAGGCAACCGGCTCGAGCCTCAAATAGCAAGGCACTGCCCTTTGTGTTATCGTACAGATTTTCCCTTCTAATTTCTTTCTTCTCATTCTTGTAAATCTCCATTGTCCTTTTCGTTTCCATTCTTTGCATCCAATTCACGGTCTCTATTTCTCTCACTTTCTTTCTGATGACCCCTGGTTGTCTATTTACAGTTTCGATTATCCTGTACTTGGTTGCCAACTTCCTTGACCTCTTCCTCCATTCTGTGTCCACGCTTTTCATGTAGAGATACTTGTGCACTTTAGCCGCCCATTTATTTTCATCCATGTTCCTGAGCCTTTCTTCAAAACTAATTTTGCTTTGTGCTTCTCTGACTTCAAAAGAGGCCCAACCCATGTCTCCATGCACTGCCTCACTTGTCGTATTACCGTGTGCTCCCAAAGCCAACCGGCCTACTGATCTTTGGTTAACTTCCAAACCCGCCAATATATCCGATTTTAAGCATATAATGGCATTTACGAATGTTAGCGCTGGCACCATTACTCCTTTCCAGATTCCACGCACCACCTCATACTTATTGTGGCCCCACAGTGTTCTGTGTTTCATTAATGCTGCATTCCGCTTCCCCTTTATTTTCAGATTATCTTGGTGGTTGCTTGAGTAATTCTTTCCTTCGTTTATGTGTACGCCGAGGTACTTATATTGCTTCACTATGGGTATTACTTGCTGTTGAATTGACACCACGAAGTTACTCGTGTGTTCATTAAAGATCATAATCCCTGATTTCTCTATGCTAAACTTAAGGCCTAGATTTGTCGCTGCGTTCCCACAGATATTCGCAAGTATCTGTAAATCTTTTTTATTGTCCGCTAGTAGCACAATGTCGTCTGCGTACATCAATCCAGGGACCTTCTGTTGCACCATTTGTCCATTACGCATGTAGGATAAATCAAAACCTAGTTCGCTGTTTTCCAGTCGTCTTTCTATGCCCTTGACGTAAAGCGTGATTGTGACTTTCACCGTCCGCCATAGCGCCAGCTGCGGATGGAATCGTAAGCGGCTTTGAGCCAGTCTTGCTTTGGATATTTATAAGCATTTCTTTTCCACTAATGCTGTCGTATGGCTTTGCAATATATTTGCAAATAACCTTCCAATGTTTATCATTGCATTACTTACAAAATAGTAAAAATGTGTAAATAAATAGCACGATTTCGCAGGTTTCGTTATCATAGCAGCCTGCCGATAAACATTGCCATCAATTGCGAATGCCATTTTGTTTACCCGTGTAGACTGGGAACGCAAGACCGCAATGACATTCGGTATGAATGTCATTTACTGCAAATGACATTACACGTGCCGTGTGACAGGGGTATAAGACTGTGCAAGACTGGCTAAGCGGAAGGATAGTGTCATCGCTATCAGATAACTGTACGAGTCGTGTTGTTGAACCGCTGACAATGCTCTAAGATTTGCAAGGGTTTGTTTGAAGTACCGATGGCAGGGTGTTATTAAGAAAAGAATCTTTTGCGCACTGAATCGCACAGGTATATTCCTTGTGAACTCGCTGATATGCTGGGCAGTGATCAGTATTGTTAGTTCGCTTTGCGCGACGGAACATTCTTTTCTTTTTATTTGATAGGCGCTTTAAAGAAGAGTTGAACCAAGGTGACCGGGGATTACAGGCGATTTTCTTTTTCGGAATATATCGTTCAACCAGATGTAGAAGACATCTTTATACAGGGTCCAGTTTTCTTCTACAGAATGTTTGCCGAAGTTGCTGATATAAAGTTGCTTCTGTAAATAATTCTAACTCAGCTATTATTGAACTTGTATCAGCTCTGTTGTAGTCCCGTATTATTTTATATTTTTTCGCATTACTGTGTCGTGTTTTTAAGATAAAGTGAATCAGTGAAAGATCACTTAATCCTGAGAGGTAAGTTAGCTTAGAAACTAACTCTGGAATCGTAGTAAATAGTAAGTCAAGAATACTGGAATATGTTGCGGTTGTACGAGTCGGCTCATGAACGAGTTGAGTAAGGTTGAAGTCAGCACAAAGATTAAGGAATTGTATACATTCGGAGGAAACATTCTTTATGGTAGTGGAATCGTTGCTCCATAGTATTGTAGGAAAGTTGAAGTCGCCTAAAATAAGCAGAGGCGAATTGGGAAACCTAATTATAAGGCTATTAAGTACATCATAAAGGTTGTTACAAAAAGAAGATGAGGCAGCTGGGGGACGGTACAATACACATAAAATAAATTCACGATTTGCAATAGATACATTAATACAAACAAGTTCCAGAGACGATACAACTGGAACAGCCGAGGATGCGAACATGTCACTAACAGCAATAAGTACACCGACCCCAGATCGAACGTCGCGGTCCCAGCGGTATATATTGTAATTCTTTTCACATTGGAATATTTCGGAGCCCTTTTTCTTTGCAGAGAGCCCGGTCTCAATTATAACAACTATATCAGCAGTGCAAGAATCTATGGCTGATGATAACGCGACACGTTTGTTAAGAACGCTTCGTGCATTTGTAAAGAGCAGCGATACATCGTTTCCGTCTTTCTTAGCGGTTCTTAGCTATGATGAACTTGAAGTTGCGCCCCCATTGCCCCGCGCGTGCGTCTTAGCAACAGGTTCTATTGCGCGCACTGAGTCAGTAACGGCGCAGTAAGCATACATATTATTATTCATGATGAGTTTGTTGTATCGCAGTGAACCTGACTGGCCCTTCGACTTACTAAATTCAATTAACTTCTTACGCGATTGGCGGGTTGATCTACAAAAATCTTCACCGATATTTATGCCAGAGATTTTAATTTTACTTCTTTTGGAGAAGATCGTGTCCTTGAGCTTCGCTGAAGAGAATTTTGCAATAATAGGTCCGATTTTGCTGTCATTAAAACTGCCTAGTCTGTGTGCTCTAGAAATATCGCCATCGGATAATTGCAAGTTAAGCTGTCTTGAGACAAATCACGCACAAAGCTTTCTGACTGACCCCACGTTTCAGCTGAATTGTCGGGGATGCCGTAAAACAAAAGATTGTCACGTCTGGAACGGTCTTCCAAGTCGCCCAGGTGGGATTGTATTAAGAAGTTCTGTCTCTGAACTACCTCTGATACTATGCTCGAGATTTCAGTTTCAGTTCTATTGCATTCAATATTTTCAAGGATTGCCTCAAGAGCAGTCAACCGATTCGTCACGTCGCAAACTTTATGTGCCAACGCGTCTTGGTTATCTTTCAGTTCGTGGAAGGCATCCATTAATTCCTTGTGGCGTGTATCAGCCTTTTCAGAGAGAGCTGCAATGACAGCTAGCACATCACTATGGGTAGGTCCGGGATTCATTTCAATATCACCGCAGACCAGCAGTTGTTTCGTAACAAGTACACATTCACATATTGTTATTAGCAAAACACTTGGGCACGGGAAAAGCAGCAGGCAAGCATTGCTCGTACGCTTGGAATAAAGCGTTAAGCTATTACTAACCTGCACATAGTAGAAAAGGGGATTCGTGAGCGACGACCGCATGGCTGCCGCTCTCCCATGCCCACTCAGGTTAGAATAGCTATTCGATCATAAGTGGAATATATAAAACGAGTGCAGTAATTTTGAGTTCTAATGAGGTACTAAATATAATGGAATTTCACACACTGGATGCATACTCAAATTTTGTTCCTGTTAGTGTTTTCTATAGTAGTAACTTGAGAGAGGATGGTGGCATATTATAAATGTAGCGGAGCAAATAACCCAACGTTCGATACGCATTGCTACTAATGTCGATATGCCAGGTGAGATTAGCGGTAATAGGTTGACCAGGTAAGATTAGCGGTATTATGAACACGTAAATACTTTTATGAATATTGTCACGTAGTAGTGACGCTGAAGAAAACAGTCGTAAAACTGTGTACGACGAAACTGGTTGTTTATTGGGCGAACCTGTGCCCACAAAAGCAAGGTACACTCAAAGCACAACGATAGCCGCGAACACAGTCGGCGATCGTCGAAAACTGATCAGCGGCGAGACGCGTCGGCTTTTATACCTGAGTCATCGAAGGTTCCAGATTAATCCCTGATGCCCGCGTGTCTTCCAGATAGTTCTAGACAATTCGCGTCGGTCACACAATCAGATAACATAAGCGTCGGTGAAAACAGGCAACGAAAAGAAGCATCGATAACGTTCTAGAAACTTCCGATACAGGCGCGTCCTGCGCCGAGCGACAACGTTTAACACTTGTCAGCCGGTGGAAAGCGGCCACCGGCGAAAGATAAACATGTATACGTGTCAATACCCTCCCCTTAAAAAGCATTGTCCCGATGCTACAAACACGAAAGCGAAAACAAAACCACGCGTACAGAAAGGGAATAACAAAGCAACAAAGGACCTAAGTTCGTCAGCGGGCGTAGAAAGGCTTAAGACGCACCACGTGGATGACTTCAGGTCGTGCCCGGCGCCGCTGTGATTGCGAAATGCCGTCTGGCACGACCTCATAGTCCAGTGCGCCAATACGTCGGATTATCTTATATGGTCCGAAATAGCGACGCAACAGTTTCTCGCTAAGTCCTCGTCGGCGAATCGGAGTCCAGACCCAAACACGGTCGCCGGGCTGGTACTCGACGTAGCGTCGTCGAAGATTGTAGTGTCGGCTGTCGGTCCTTTGCTGGTTCTTGATGCGCAGGCGGGCGAGCTGTCGACCTTCTTCGGCACGCTGCAAATAAGTGGCAACGTCGAGATTTTCTTCGTCAGCGACGTCCGGTAGCATGGCGTCAAGCGTCGTTGCCGGGTTCCTTCCGTAGACCAGGTTGAACGGCGCCATGTGCGTCGTTTCTTGCACGGCCGTGTTGTATGCGAAGGTCACGTACGGAAGGGTGGCATCCCACGTCTTGTGTTCGACGTCGACGTACATTGCCAGCATGTCGGCGATGGTCTTATTTAGGCGCTCGGTGAGGCCATTCATCTGCGGGTGGTAGGCGGTGGTGCGGCGATGGCTTATCTGGCTGTACCGCAGGATGGCTTGAGTTAGTTCTGCCGTAAAGGCCGTGCCTCTGTCGGTGATGAGGACTTCTGGGGCACCGTGACGCAGGAGGATGTTCTCAACGAAGAAACGGGCTGGGTGATTCCACGAGAGATCAACACGGGTCCAAAAATTCATATTTTAGATTTCATTCAATATTTTATATTTTGTGGGCATATCACTTGGTAGTACGAAAGTGAACTTGCATTCTTTGAGAAATGGATACTTTAGAAGAAAAAAAATATCGAAATTCTTCAAGTTGCAGGCTCCATTCACATGCACCGGGCATTCTCGCAAATTCACAACAATGTCAAATACAAAATATTACGGCTACAAAGAATGCATTTTCTTGTGTAAAACGTATACCTAAAGAAGAGTCAGCAAGCGTTATTTGAGGCTTCTGTGCAAAACGGAAGTGTTTTAGAAAAAATTCTTAATTTGCTACACTTTTCGAAATTTGCTATATTTACGAATTTTTATCTACTAAACTAATAAATGTAGCCTATTGAAATTTGCTGGGCTATGAGACCTTAACTTGTTTAACGATTGTGCTAAATATTGTTGCTCTAGCACAAATTTCCATTTTTACAGTTTGCCTCAAATGTGAAGTTTTGACGAAAATTAACACTATTTAAAAATCAAAATAAAAATAAAACCCATCGTTAATTTTTCTCAAAATTTCGTAAACAGCTGTCCACAGACACTGGAAAAAGAACATAAAAAACATCTTGCATTATTTTGTTTTCAATGACAATATATGTGGTAGAAATGAGAGCTTCGCCGGGATGCAGCAAGGTGCTAAGAAATAGGGCCATCGGGGTAAAAAGAACGTCCATTAGCCTCTGACTTGCCTAAACTTGGCCATGATTGCGACACAAGGGCAGTTTTGGTAAACTAGTGTTATGATTGCAAGCACGCAGTTCTCGAATGCCTAACTTTCTGACGTAAATCGTACTACTGGGCCATCATTTGCGCCCATATTTTGTTAGTGCTTTCAGATGATGCTCTTCTAAAAATCGTCTCTTTTGAACGAGTTGGTAGAGTGTAGTAGAATGGGGAGTGGGTCCGTGGGAGGCGGTGGCAAACAGGTGGTAAAGCGAAATACGTTGAAAGTTGTTGGCGGTGTGGCTGCCGCCTTAAGAGGAAGCTTTAGCTTGGGTGCTCCTATCTAAACACATGTAAAACGAGAATTCCTTTTTCTCTGCAACCACTGCACCACATTTGATGACGTTTGTTGCAGTTAAAAGAAAAGTGAAAGTCTAGTGGCTGTTGGTTGCGATTTTTTTATTTAAGTCGTCAACTGTTTATAAAATTGACAAAATAGCAGAGCTTCAGAAAACGAAACTATGAAATTTACAACTCTAACTCAGCAATGAAACATGATATTACAATCTTGTAAACTGCACCGAATAGAAAATCTAAAGTGTGCAAAATTGCTATATTCTACATGGCTTTAAAATAGACTACTATTTTGTGTGTAGAACTTGTGCAAAATCCTTGTAAACAATGTAACAAATTCACGTAAGAAATAAATTGGCATATCAAATTTGTCTGCTTTGAATACTCCAATAGATGCCGTTCACAGGTCTGCGTTATCTTTTATATAGGTGCAGAGCTACGAATTTGTAAACTTCGTGCTTCTATTTTTTTTCAAACTTACCAATTCTTGAAAATTACAGTTAAGTAATGCGGGCCAGAAATCGACATTTCGCGTCCGACAGTCACTAGAATTTACCTTTCTCTCTCATGTGCAACAAATTTAAGTAAAATCGGCCCAGTGGGATCAGAAAATCATTTCTGCGTTTTACATGTATTTCAATAGGCGGCATCGGAGTTGGGCCCGAGCGAAAGCTTCCTCTTAAGAGCAAGCTTTATTAGATTCGCTTCATTAGATCTGCGTGATCTGGCCCTCTGGATCAGTTGGTCTTATTGAAAATGTGGAAAGAGCCGCCATTACTGCAACGCTTCGTAAACTGAGGACGCGTTCTCAGCACGCTATCATCCTTTCGGATTTGCCAGCGGTGCTCCAACAATTATCCCGTGCATTGTATGGCAGCAAGTTCGGCCGACAGTCGATGTTAGCTAAGGAGCTCAGCAATAGGCATTTCATTGTCAAGTTTCAGCAGATACCTCCACATGTTGGACTTGCAAGCAATGATGCAGCAGATTAAATTAAGAGTGCCAATGAATCACCCCTTATATAAAGACTTCTCAGCACTTTGAATATCACCTCACCATCCAGGAGTGGTTTTAGCACTTTGAATATCACCTCACCATCCAGGAGTGGTTTAAGGAATCCGTCACGCAGAAGCTATACGCTGTTTCATAGAGTAACAACTAGTTCCGCGAGCACCCCCCCCCCCCCCTTCCCTGTTAACGCGGAACAGTTCATCTGTGCCTGCCAATACTTCAATAAAAACAGAAACGCTCTGCTTGAGGCTTCGCACAGTAGACTAATATCCTTAAGAGTGTGCGGAACAGGTAATGTTTCCCAAAACACATAAGTTTCGGAGAGCGGAAGTGTCGCGCCTCTTTCCACCTGTTCAACCCTCTTTTTAAAGAGGCGGTAGAAGAGAGCAACCGCTGGCACACTATCTGCCAGCTAAATAAGCCCTAACCAACACCATCTCCCCCCCCCCCCCCCCCAGTCACCGTGTCTTAGGTTATACTGTATAATGACGCTTCCGACGGAGCCATGGCGAGTACGAAATTTTTAGAGAATTTTACCTGCCGTAAATTTTGTTACTTGTGTACATGCACAGGGAGTTCACCGTTAAATCTGCAATTATCTGCGCTGCAAGCTACGCACACTTGCTAAATAAAACGAGCCATGTAAAGGTTGCTCTGTTGAGGTATCTTTACTCACATTCAAGAGAATGAGTATTGTACTAAACGGTATTTTATGCATAAGTATTAACCATAAGGGTAAAATTACCCTTGTGTCGCAATCATGGCCAAGTTTAGGCAAGTCAGAGGCTAATGGACGTTCTTTTTACCCCGATGTCCCTATTTCTTAGCACCTTGCTGCATCCCGGCGAAGCTCTCATTTCTACCACATATATTGTCATTAAAAACAAAATAATGCAAGATGTTTTTTAATGTTCTTTTTCCAGTGTCTGTGGACAGCTGTTTACGAAATCTTGAGAAAAATTAACGACGGGGTTTTTTTTATTTTGATTTTTAAATAGTGTTCATTTTCGTCAAAACTTCACATTTGAGGCAAACTGTAAAAATGGAAATTTGTGCTATAGCAACAATATTTAGCACAATTGTTAAACAGGTTAAGGTCTCATAGCCCAGCAAATTTCAATAGGCTACATTTATTAGTTTAGTAGATAAAAATTCGTAAATATAGCAAATTTCGAAAAGTGTAGCAAATTAAGAATTTTTTCTAAAACACTTCCGTTTTGCACAGAAGCCTCAAACAACTCTTGCTGACTCTTCTTTAGGTATACGTTTTACACAAGAAAATGCATTCTTTGTAGCCGTAATATTTTGTATTTGACATTGTTGTGAATTTGCGAGAATGCCCGGTGCATGTGAATGGAGCCTGCAACTTGAAGAATTTCGATATTTTTTTTCTTCTAAAGTATCCATTTCTCAAGGAATGCAAGTTCACTTTCGTACTACCGAGTGATATGCCCACAAAAATATAAAATATTGAATGAAATCTAAAATATGAATTTTTGGACCCGTGTTGATCTCTCGTGGAATCACCCGGCTACCTCGGCGGCACTGCCTTTGGGCAAGGCTTTTGTTTCGGCGTAGCGGGTGAGGTAGTCCGTAGCGACGACGATCCATTTATTCCCGGACATCGACGTCGGAAAAGGCCCCAGTAACTCCATGCCGATCTGCTGGAACGGTCGGCGAGGTGGCCCTATTGGCTGTAGAAGTCCGGCTGGCCTTGTCGGCGGTGTTTTGCGTCGCTGACAGTCTCGGCATGTCCTTACGTAATGGGCGACGTCGGCAGAGAGGCGAGGCCAGTAGTATTTTTCTTGTATCCTCGCGAGGGTGCGGGAAAAACCGAGATGTCCAGCCGTTGGGTCGTCATGGAGAGCTTGCAGAACCTCTGGACGCAATGCTGAGGGTACCACGAGGAGGTAGTTGGCTCGGAGAGGCGAGAAGTTCTTCTTTAGGAGAATGTCGTTTTGCAAGAAAAACGACGCCAATCCTCGCCTGAACACCTTCGGCACAATGACGGTCTTGCCGTCCAGGTAGTCTACAAGGCTCCTTAGTTCCGGGGCGGCTCGCTGTTGTTCGGCGAATTCGTCGGCACTGATGGGTCCCAAGAAAGTGTCCTCATCCTGGTCGTCTTGTGGCGGCGGTTCGACGGGGGCGCGAGACAAACAATCGGCGTCAGAGTGCTTTCGCCCGGACTTGTAAACGATGGTGATGTCGAATGCTTGAAGTCTCAGGCTCCATCGTGCGAGGCGACCTGAAGGATCCTTCAAGTTAGCTAGCCAACACAAGGCGTGGTGGTCGCTCACAACTTTAATGGGCCTGCCATAGGGGTAGGGGCGAAACTTTGATGTAGCCCAGATGATGGCGAGGCACGCTTTTTCTGTTGTGGAATAATTTGCTTCCGCCTTCGATAGCGACCGGCTAGCGTAACTTACAACCATTTCTAGTCCGTCAGTCCTCTGCACAAGCACGGCGCCGAGTCCTACGCTGCTTGCGTCGGTGTGGACTTCGGTATCGGCGTTTTCGTCGAAATGCGCAAGTATTGGCGGCGATTGCAGGCGTCGCTTCAGTTCTTCAAATGCTTCGACTTGCGGCGTCTCCCACTTGAACTTGACGTCGGCCTTCGTGAGGTACGTCAGTGGCTCGGCGATCCATGAAAAGTCCTTGACGAAGCGCCTGTAATAGGCGCACAGTCCAAGAAATCTACGCACTGCTTTCTTGTCGGCCGGCGGAGGAAATTTGGAGATGGCTGCAGTTTTGTGAGGGTCGGGGCGCACTCCACACTTGTTGATGACGTGGCCCAAGAACAAGAGCTCTCATATGCGAAGCGGCACTTTTCTGGCTTTAACGTGAGTCCGGAGGTTTTGATTGCTTGAAGAACTGTTTCAAGGCGCCGCAGGTGTTCTTCGAAGCTTGAGGCAAACACAACGACGTCGTCCAAATAGACGAGGCAAGTCTGCCACTTCAAGCCTGCCAGTACTGTATCCATGACGCGTTGGAAAGTCGCAGGTGCCGAGCAAAGACCAAACGGCATGACCTTGAACTCGAACAGTCCGTCTGGTGTTATAAAGGTAGTCTTCTCCCGGTCCCTCTCGTCGACTTCGATTTGCGAGTAGCCGGTTTTGAGGTCCATCGACGAAAAATACTTTGCGTTGTAGAGTCGATCCAAGGCGTCGTCAATCCGTGGGAGGGGGTATACGTCCTTCTTCGTGATCTTGTTGAGGCGACGATAATCGACGCAGAAACGTAGGGTTCCATCCTTCTTCTTCACTAATACCACGGGGGACGCCCACGGACTCTTGGACGGCTGGATGATGTCGTCGTGTAGCATTTCGTCGACTTGTTGCCTTATGGCTTCGCGTTCGCGCGCCGAAACTCGGTACGGGCTCTGACGGAGTGGGCGGACATTTTCGTCGGTTTTGATGCGGTGCTTTGCGACAGGGGTTTGTAGAACTTTTGACGACGACGAGAAGCAGTCCTCAGTCCTCAACAACCGCACTTACCCTGCGAGCTTCGTAATCCTGCAGCACTGCTCCAGGGATGTCATCCTAGGCATGGACTTTCTAAACCAACACGGTGCAGTCATCGACTTAAGGTCCAAGTCGATAACGCTTTCAATGTACAACGCGATACCACTGGATACAAGCATAAGTTACCATACCTTGAACTGTATCGCGAGGATACAAGAAAAATACTACTGGCCTCGCCTCTCTGCCGACGTCGCCCATTACGTAAGGACATGCCGAGACTGTCAGCGACGCAAAACACCGCCGACAAGGCCAGCCGGACTTCTACAGCCAATAGGGCCACCTCGCCGACCGTTCCAGCAGATCGGCATGGAGTTACTGGGGCCTTTTCCGACGTCGATGTCCGGGAATAAATGGATCGTCGTGGCTACGGACTACCTCAACTGCTTACCAACAACTCCAACCGCATGGTAACTCCAACAACCTCAGTCCCGCAGGAGCAGAGCTTTTAGTTGTTCTTTCTTATGCCTGGGAAGGGTCTGATTGACGTCGAAAGTTGGTTCAGGTATTATAGTCGTCGTTGCAGGTGCACTGGAATCAGTGAAGGCGAAATCACTGCTGGCTTGTACTATTTCGTCGATGTAGGCGACCGTGGTGCCTTTGTTAATGTGCTTGTATTCGGGGCTGAAGTTCGTGAGCATCACCCTTGCTTTCCCTGCACGCAGCTCAGCTATGCCTCTAGCGACGCAAATTTCACGGTCGAGCAGTAAGTGATGATCGCCCTCGATGATGCCCTCCATGTCTGCAGGCACTTCGGTACCGACGGAAATCATTACGCTGGAGCGAGGCGGAACGGTGACTTGTTCTTCAAGTACATTCAAGGCATGGTAACTTATGCTTGTATCCAGTGGTATCGCGTTGTACATTGAAAGCGTTATCGACTTGGACCTTAAGTCGATGACTGCACCGTGTTGGTTTAGAAAGTCCATGCCTAGGATGACATCCCTGGAGCAGTGCTGCAGGATTACGAAGCTCGCAGGGTAAGTGCGGTTGTTTACCGTGACTCGCGCTGTGCAGATTCCAGCCGGCGTTATTAGGTGGCCTCCCGCTGTCCGGATATCGGGTCCTTGCCAGGCCGTCTTCACCTTCTTTAACTTGGCGGCGAACGTGCCACTGAAGACCGAATAGTCGGCGCCCGTGTCGACGAGAGCGGTGACGTTATGACCATCGATGAGCACGTCTAAGTCGGTAGACCGTCGTCTAGCATTACGGTTAAGTCGTGGCGTCGGATCACGGCTGCGTCGGCTTGCTCCGCTGCTGCTACGTCGCGTCGGCAGGTCTTCTTTCGGCGGCGAAGTGTTGTCGTGAAGGCTCTTTCCAGGCGGCGTGCTGATATCTCGTCGTGAAGATTCGCGAATCTTCTTCGTCGGCGGCGGAGGATCTTCGGAATTGCGTCGTACAGCAACCGCACCTCCATCAGTTGCTGCCTTTAGTTTCCCGGATAGGGGCTCACGGACCGGCCCCGGGCTGGGTCAGTGTATGGTCGACGCTGCGGCGACAGGTAACGTCCTGGTGACGGCGAGCGTGAGGGTCGTCGTGGTTGCCACTGGGCTCAGGCGAGGTAGTCAGCGATGTCGCGTGGTCGCTCGCCAACCTGTGGACGTGGCGCGTTGACGGCGAACCCTCGTAGGCCCATCTCGTGGTATGGGCATCGGCGGTAGACATGGCCGGCCTCCCCGCAGTGATAGCAGAGCGGGCGGTGGTCGGGGGTGCGCCAAATGTCCGTCTTCCTCTGGTAGCTGCGCTGGGCGACGGGTGGGCGTGCTGGCGGCGGCGGCGGCGGTGGACGACGGAACTGCGGCGTTACGGGGCCCTGGCGTGAGCGCGGAGGGGGGCCTTGACGACGGGCGACGGCGGCGTAGGTCATCGCTTCCGGCTCGGGTTGCGGCGATTCGGGAAGTCCTAACGATTGCTGGATTTCCTCCCGCACGATATCGGCGATGGAAGCAACTTGAGGCTGCGACGACGGTAGGAACTTCTGCAGCTCTTCGCGTACTATCGCCCTGATGGTGTCTCGTAGGTCGTGGGAGAGTCCTTGGACTTCGGCGTACTGTGGCGTCGAACGGCGATTGTATTGCCGGTTACGCATGTCCAGTGCTTTCTCGATCGTCATAGCCTCCGAGAGAAAGTCTTGGACTGTCGTTGGTGGATTCCGCACCAGTCCGGCGAATAGCTCCTGCTTAACTCCCCGCATGAGCAAGCGAACTTTCTTGTCTTCTGGCATAGCGGGGTCGGCGTGCCGGAATAATCGAGTCATTTCTTCAGTGTATATACCGATGCTGTCATTCGGGAGCTGTACACGGTTTTCCAACAAGGCTGCAGCTCTTTCTTTACGGACGACGCTCGTGAAGGTGTCCAGGAATGCGGCTTGGTACAGGTCCCAGGTTGTTAGTGCACGCTCCCTATTCTCGAACCAGGTTCTGGCGCCGTCTTCAAGCGAGAAGTAAACATGGCGCAGCTTGTCGTCGCAGTCCCACTTGTTGAACGTAGCGACCTGGTCGTATGCCTCCAGCCAGCTTTCGGGTCTTCACATGGCGATCCGCGAAAAGTCGGTGGCTCCCTGGGTTGTTGCATCACGATTGCAGATGTTGGCGCAGGGGCTGTCATGGTAGCTGCTGCCGAGGTCGTGACTTTTGTCCTCTTGGTCGCTGTGGTCTTCTCGGGAAGAAGTCCGTACTCCGGCAGAAGTCCTTGCTGCCTACGGCTAGCTCGCTGGTCCTTGGCGACGTTGGCGCTGTCCTCCGGTTTCGGGCTTGGATCACGGCTTTGCGGGGGCGTTCCGCTGCATGAACGCACTAGCACCTCCACCAGATGTCACGTAGTAGTGACGCTGAAGAAAACAGTCGTAAAACTGTGTACGACGAAACTGGTTGTTTATTGGGCGAACCTGTGCCCACAAAAGCAAGGTACACTCAAAGCACAACGATAGCGGCGAACACAGTCGGCGATCGTCGAAAACTGATCAGCGGCGAGACGCGTCGGCTTTTATACCTGAGTCATCGAAGGTTCCAGATTAATCCCTGATGCCCGCGTGTCTTCCAGAAAGTTCTAGACAATTCGCGTCGGTCACACAATCAGATAACATAAGCGTCGGTGAAAACAGGCAACGAAAAGAAGCATCGATAACGTTTTAGAAACTTCCGATACAGGCGCGTCCTTGGCCGAGCGACAACGTTTAACACTTGTCAGCCGGTGGAAAGCGGCCACCGGCGAAAGATAAACATGTATACGTGTCAATATACAGGCGCTAACTCCGTGTTGTTAAGTAAGTACGTCGAAGAGCTGTTTCGAATGGGAGTTGCTCAGATGATGATGCTGCTGCGTCTGGTGTGCAGCAAGGCCCCGTGTTGGGGCCGATTCTTTTTTCTTTTTTTTTAATGCGAAAACATTATATGCCCCATTACGCGAAAATCCGACGTTGTAGTCGGCGGCGTGACCGAATGAAGGTCAAAATGGCCGACTGGCAAAGAGTAAAAAACGCGTCAAAAATGCTCGAATTGACGACAAATTTAGCAATTTAGCAGGGACATCCTGTAAACAAAGTACATTAATCCCTTTGAATCGAACCCGGGCCTCCGCGGCGCGAGTCGAGAGCGCTCCCCCGCCGCCACAGTGGCTCTTTTTTTTAACATGGTATTTATTACAATGAATGAAATGTTGCGGCTCCACGGTTGTGATTCACTAAAGGTGCGCCTAGTCAACACCACCTAGATAACTAATATAGGTGGTATTGGTCTAGTGAGTGCGTCATCGCGCACGTCACGTCGAAGCCATCTGGCTGACTAAACGTGTGGCCTAGTGCGTGCGTCGTTAGGCACATGACGGCGCAGCCAATGGGTATAGGAGGTGGCATCACGTCATGAGTGTATAAAATTACTAAATGAAATAAAATGTGAAATTAAACGCTACGGAGCGCTCCTTCGAGTTATGAACTCGTGGGCACGTTCAGACGCTTGGCGCGTTTTCATTTGGCCTCACCGAGGCGCTGTTAGAACGCAGGGGAGAACTTGCACGGACACGGAACGTGCGGAAAATACATTTCACGAAAGGGACAATATCACTTTCGCATGCCCACACGTAAGCAGTTTGAAATGCCTCTGCCGAATTTCTTGTTTTGTTTTTATTAACAATATGTGTGAAGTTATCGAAACAGAGATACCATTTTTGTGGATGATCGTGTACTGCGCGCAAGGGCATCTAATGAGGCAATGTTTTTATTGGCGGCCGACTTGAAGCGCGTATAAAAATGGTGTGTCACTAATAGCATGCCCCTAAACATAAATAACTATGCACACATTAGCTTCACTAGAAAAATATAACACAATCAGATATAAGTATTTGTTAAGTGGCTAAAAAATACAAAAAAATAATTCATCAGCGAAATATTTAGCTCTCATGCTGTCAGAGGGTGGTTCTTGGTCATAACTTGTTAATACCTTAGTTATAAATGCAGAGCATGTCCTCCACTTCTTGCTACACAGTTTAAAATATGTATGTATTTAGAATAAGCGTATCAGCGTATCGTAGAATCAGCGTATCAAACAAGTTTTACCAATTTTGAAGTAGGCATGCCCTGTGTGGGATCCGTTTTCTGATGTGCATATTAATGCATCATTGGGTGCACGTTAAAGAACCGCAGGTGGCCTAAATTAGTCCGGAGTCCCCCACTATGGCGTGCCTGATAATCAGATCGTGGTTTTGACACGTAAAACCCAAGAATTTTTTTTGCATATTAATGCACTAGAAAAAATCCAATCCGTTGCGATACTTCTCGTCCTGGGGTGATACAACCGCTTTCTAAGTGTAAGAGGGGAAAATAACTTGACTGGATCCTTTTGCTTGAACAGGGAAGCAGGTTACGCCTTAAGCTGTTTTACTCAATCTTTCATAATCATAAGGGAATCTGCTCATCAGACTATCTGAAGTAGACTATCTGACTATCTGATCATATTGACACGTGTACATGTTTATATTTCACCGGTGACCGCTTTTCGCCGACTAAAAAATGTTAAACGTTATCGCTAGGCACAGGACGCGCCTGCATGTCTCGGAAGATTCTCGAACGTTGTCGATGCTTCTATCCGTTGTTTATTGTCACCGACGCTCATGTAATCTGATAGTATGACCGACGCGAATGGTATAGAACTTTCTAGAAGATACGCGGGCGCCAGGGAATAATCTGGAACCTTCGATGACTCATGTATAAAAGCCGACGCGTTTCGCCGCTGATCAGATTTTCGACGATCGTCGACTGCATTCGCCGCTATCGTTGTGCTTCGAGTGTAACTTGCTTTTGTGGGCACAGGTTCGCCCAATAAAGAATCAGTTTCGTCATTTACGACTGTTTGCTTCATCGTCACTACTACGTGACAATATATTCGCACGGGCTGGTTTTTCAGGTCCGGGTCTAACCCGAGCCCGAAAATACCATGCGTTGGCCGGCCCGGTTCTGTCTATACGAAGCTAGGTCGAGTTGTTGATTGTTGTGAAGATACTGTCATATGATCAACGGCCTCCGGGCGGTCTTCAAGCTGCATGAAAGCAGGTATTTGCCCTGCATCCCTTCTTGGTGGTTACATTATATATTAACCGTGAGAGAAATAAACATTTCATTGCTAGCCGAACACGCACAGATTATTATGTGAATATTTGGTATGAAAACAAACCATACAATGGACTGTTAGGAAAATAGGGAGGGATCAGGCTGATAACAACCACCAGGAGTTGCAGAACTCCTGATTACATTTAGGGATGAAGTTGTAGACAAGAACATCGGTTGATCACCATGCTCGTGATTTAAAGTGTGCGGAAATTTACTATAGCGAAGGCATAGGTGAACACTCGCGTACACGCCGCTGCCAGCTAGCAGGGCATATTCCACCTCACTTTTGAATCACATATAGTCATTCAGATGTAGTACGTACACTGATGGAACTCGAGCCAATAATTTTGGCGCGAATGTAAATTTAAATACGCTGGTCTACTGGCTTTCAGGGATACCAGAATACACGGGCACTAGAAGCTTTTTTCATTAAACAGAAATTGGTGACCCGCAAGGCTAACGCTCATCATATTTTCACACGGAACATGTCATTTTTAATGCTTTATTCGGCTTCATTATAATGATGTCAGTTTTTTACTCGACAATTTAGGCATCCTTCTTTCGAAATATTTGAAAATTTGGACTCGGTCTACTGTTGTTTCAGTACAATGCATGTACAACGTAGGCAACGTGTTTTTTTCGCTGTCAGATTAAAATATGACCTGCTTGTTTATTCACGTAAATTCGCAGACAACGCACCTAGTGCTACAAAAAACATATACAGGGCTGCGAACACGAGGATTGAGACACTTAGCGTGTGGAAATAGCATTCAAAATAAAAATTTACGGAGACAATACAATGTTCTGCATTTCTTTTTTGTTTTTCACAATGCCCTCCCCAATGTTGAGAAATTTTGCAGCATCCGCATAGACTTAAAGCATTTATCTAAGAACAATGGACACTTGAAAGTCTCAATTTAATTGGTCGGGCTAATTGTGCAATAAACTACAGCAGAATATTCAAGTCGCTTGAAAATATAACGAAGAAAAATAATGGAAGCCAGTAGTGCGTTGCCCTATGCCTTAACACAGAAAAACGTTGTAAATGAACTTTTCAGAATGTATTTGCTACAATATTATTTAAGTACTTCTTGAAAACTTATTTAATTTTTGTTTTCCATTAAAATGATCACACCGGAAATCTACGTATTTTTGTGCAGCAACAAAATATTGCAGCTTACTCTGCCTCTAGGCACGTCTTCCGCTTTAGAAAAATTTAACGAGCTGCACCGAAACTCATCTCATTGACTCCCTTTAAAAATAGCTTGGATACCTGGGACCAATCCAATAGTTTCCAATTTCTTTAGCGCGATTGCAATGCATATATTTTTTAACTCTTTGCCAGTTTGATTCGAGCAACTCTTGAAGTTTGCCTTTCGCCGCTATTCTCACCCGTCCCAATGCGCATCCCCTTGTTGATAGGTGGCGCCGCTGTCGAAATCCCACGGCTACCTCCATCAAACTTCGGGTCGTCCGTCACATGCCTGAGCAAGATCACCTCTAGGAATTCGAGGTGTTAATAGGCTGGGAACAATGTGGACAAGAGTTCGTTAGTGTCGCGAAGACGAAATAATTCCTGCAGAACCCATGTTAAGATGACTATCGAAGTTAATGCAATTAACATTCACACAATCTAGCGAACAAGAAGCGACACACCGTGTTAGCTAAGACACCTTTATTTAGAATCCGTAGTGTTTCTCCTGGTGCTCCAAGTGATTCGGCTATATTCGGCCATACACTGTCTCCCTGATTGACCCGCTTTGTTATGACCATCGCTCGCCAATGTTACCTCACGATGGTAGAACAAGGACCACAGGCCGACGGTGCATGCAGTGACGACGATGGAATTACGAGGTAGGAATGACGTCGATAGAAAGACGAAGGCATATGAGGACGACGGCATGACGACGATGAGATGATTCTGAAGTGATGGCGACAAATAATTGCGACGGAATACAATGCCATGACGCCGGTGTTCTAATCTCGATTGATTGACATTAATTGCACAATAATAGCGGAATGAAATAGAAATTATGCTGATGGAACCTGAGGTGGTATGACGACCAAAGCATTTAGTAATTTTTAGCCAACCAGACACGCTTCTGAATAACATCCCTGCCTTCTCCCTTTCTTTGCTCCTCTTCCTTCCCAAGCCGCTTCACAGACATATCCTCTGCCGTTGAGCCCAGTACGCCGGTGCTCTAGCTCATTAGGCCACGATCACACGCTTACAAACATATCTTACCAACAAGTCTATTATTCAAGCTCGAACTTAAGGGGAACATTGAGCTTGGGGGCTCCTATCGAAACACATGGGAAATGGGCAATCGTTTCTCAGAGCAACCACTGCACCAAATATGATGAGTTATGTTGAATTTAGAAAAAAAGTTAAAGTGTAGTGATTTCAGAAAGAGATATTTTATTTTGGCTGTCTACTTTTTTACGTAAAATTTTTAAGAATTGCAAAATTTCGAAAAAGAAAACTTGACGTCCAGAACTCTGTACCTCAGCAACTAAAAACGATATCGGAATCCTGTAAACTGCTCCTAATATACATCCCAAGCGGACACCAATCATATATCATACACCACCCTGAAATACACCACTAAGTTGTGAATCTTGCATTTGCAAAACCCTTCCAAACATTACAACAAATTCAAGTAAGTTTTAAGATATAGCAAAAAAAATTGTTCGCTGTTGATGCTCCAACGGGTGCAGTTTATAGAAATGCCATATTCGTTTTTCATGGCTGATGAGTTGCTGATTTGTAAACTTCATTCTTCTATTTTTGTTTCGAAGTTTACCAACACCCTGCAATTCTTGTAAAACACTACACTATCTAAAGGAAAATTCTATTTGCTGTAGTCTCTGCAATTTAACTTTTACTCTTAAATGAAACAAATTTCATTCAAATTGGTTCAACGGTTTTCTCATAAAATCATTCCTGCGTTTTACATGTATTTGAGTATCCGGCATCGAAGATAGGCCCGAGCTAAAGCTTCCTCTTAAACAATGGATCACGCCAGTTCTATAGCAAACGCATGAAACAGAACCCTGACGTATACGCAAGACCGTATAGCCACAGTGGTGCACAAATAAAAAGTCCGCTAAGAAAAAAAATATTCAACGGAAGCTTCGCGGTAGCCGTTATCTGGGCCAGACATCTCTCCGGAATGCGGACGAGCTTTCTGGCCAGGTGTCTTGCAAAACCGTCGATTCATTGTCAGTAGAGAATTGGTTTTGGCACGTAAAACCCCATAATTTAATTAATTTATTAATTTTAATTTTACATTGCCATGAAGAAAGTTAAAACGCGCATGCGAGCGCCAGCAACGAAAGTGGGTAGACACTCAGGCGTAACAAAAAGCAAGCTGCATATTCGCTTGGCGCATCGCTCATCGAAACAATTCGTTTTCGCGGCTCTCGGCAAAAGAAACGCGCCGACTGCGGTTTAATGTACCGCGGTCGGCGCCTGTAAACAAAGTAACTGCACCGTCTGCACGCCTGTGAGAGATCTAACGGGGCAATCATGGCCCGGTGGCACTTTGAGGGACTAGGAACAGGAGATAGAGCGTGTTATCTTATGCCACCGTCGTGCGGCCGTGCGCTCAAAGAATTAAAATAACATGACGTGTGGATGTAGTTCACAAATGTAGCGCCTGCATCTTCTTTTTACATGAAACGTCTTATCTGCTTTAATTTTTGTTTGATGGCAATAATAATGTAGCTGCAGAGATCACAAGTGTCTGGTTATTCGCGACCGATGATTATACTGCGATATTTTTGTTTGGGTTCTGCTTCTCTTTTATTTCAAAAAGAGAAAAGTTGACGGCGCAGTAATGATGACATCGCAAATTGGACAGCGCAAACAAAAATATAGCAGTATAGGGGGTGCATCATCGCACAGCACGATCAAGCCGGACGTGCGCGCCTGTCAATGGTGATAACTGGACGGCGCGCCCTATACCTTCAGGCTCGTTATGCTTCGGCCACGCGCTCCGCTGTTCGCATTTCTTTTCATCGTGATAGTACGTATGCCATGTGTATTCGCGTATAGCTTGTAGACAAATGTAGGTTGATCGTCCCATATTCGTTGCCACGTGAGGGTATAAAATTATTCGCATGCTGGTCGGCCCATATTCTGAAGAAATGTATTTCTAATTTCAAGAAGATGCATACCTTTATTGCAGCGCGCACTAAATGATATTATGGGTAGTCGAAAATTTTTACAGCTCATTGCCACAGGCGGCGCCGTCATTCAGACTTGGCAAATCCTATTTTTTGTGTGAAAATTGGGGTTTTTTACCGCGGGATAATTCTTCATGCTTCCAGAAATGGTCAAGATTCTTTTGTCTTTTTAAAAATTGAGCAGGGTTCCTACGCGCTTGACCAACTCTGAATATGAATATTATACCAAACTTTGTATGTTTATGCGAGCGTCCATTATGAATGTTATTCATTTCCCTTGCAGCCTGTTCAAAAACAATGGAAAAATATCTGATCAGGAAACGGAAAGCCCCCGGTGAAGACTGCGAGGAGAGCCGTCCCTCATCCAGCATTTCCAGTTCAGTCGCTGAAGCTCCACCGCGCGCTGATGACACTAGCACACCAAGCTCTGTGTGCACTGCAGAAGCCGGTCCTTCCAAAATTCGATCCATCGGCGAGGTTTCTGATGCACCATCTACAGAAAAACAAGGGGGGCGCTTCCAGCCTACCTGGAAAAGTACCTACAAGTGGTTATCGTACAATGTCCACAGTGACAAGGCGTTTTGCGAGACCTGTTGCACAGCATCAGAGATGAAACTGCCGCTCCCTAACACTTCACAAGACAAGGATTCTTGCCTGGCATTTGTGAAAAATGGTTTCTCAAACTGGAAAAAGGCACTGACAGATTTAAATTCCATGAGAGGTCGAATTTTCATAACGAGGCATGTAATGCCGTCGTAGCTGCAAAAGGCAGCGCGAATGTGGCATATGCTTGCGCCAAGGGAAAGGCGAAAGAAATGGACGACGCCCGACAGGCTCTCCTAGCAACACTGTCGTCACTACTGTACCTGTCGACCCAAGGCTTAGCAATACGTGGCCACGAAGACACAGAGAGTAACTTGAGGCAGCTGCTGGAACTCCGGGCTAATGATATTCCTTCATTGCGATCGTGGCTTTTAAGAACAAAATACAAATGGATTTCTCACGAGATTTTAAACGAGATGGTGGAACTCATGGCACATGACATCCTTCGTTCACTCACAGACGAAGTTCGTGCGGCAGAGCACTACGCTGTCATTATGGACGAGACAGTAGACATTTCTGTCAAAGAACAACTTTCAGTTTGTTTTCGGGTGCACGGTCACAGAAAGCCTGGAAGTAGAGGAGCTGTTCTGTGGGTTTTTCAACACGACGGACACCACAGCGACGAGCCTCTTTGCTATATTGAAAGACATTCTTTGTAGATTTAATGTGCCCATTGAAAAGTGCCGCGGGCAGTGCTATGATGGTGCGGCAAACATGAGAGGAAAGCACCGAGGAGTACAAGCTCTCATGCAAGAACAGGAACCTCGCGCGCTATAGGTACACTGCCTAGCGCACATCCTGAGTTTGGTTTTGCATGATGTCGGCCAGAAAGTAGACATGTGCCGTGATTTTCTTTACGCAGTCACTGAACTGATAAACTTCGTGACCGGCTCTCCAAAGCGCGTTGCTCCTTTTCAAGAAATTCAGGTAGAAGAGGATGTGAACTTGCGAAAATTCTGCACGACAAGGTGGATGCTAAAGGCTTCATCACTGCGATCAGTTCTTTCAAATTATAGCAGTCTCATAACGTTTTTCTTTGAAAGAGCACCCGAAGAGCGAACTGAGGCCGGTGCGAAAGCCAGCGGATTTTAAAGGATGCTGTTCAAGTTTCAATCGTTTTTTATGTTGACGCTTCTGACAAAAGTGTTTTCACGAATGGAAGCACTGAATACCGCCTTACAAAAAAGAACGCTCAGGTTTGACCAAGCGGAGAAAATGGTAAAATCCGTCACTGCAAGCGTCGCTGAACTGAGGAAAAGTTTTCCCTTGGTTTGGGAGGAGGTGTTGGCAGAGGCAGGAAAAGTAGGAGTTGAGGACCCGTGTGTTCCAGCTGCTAGGCGAAAGAAAACTCCACACCGCTATCAAGAAGGTTCCTCAGCTCACGTGTTCACATCAGCGGAGGACATGTACCGCCAGAGGGACTACGAAGTACTTGACACTGTACTGTCCTCGTTAAGCGACAGATATCCACCTGAGATGTGGCAGCATATGTCACACATTGAGCAGTTTGCCACAGGGAAGCAAGACGAAGCATACATAACAAAGTTCTACGGTGACGACCTTGAACGAGGACGGCTGATTTTGCACAGACATGCTCATTGACATCGTAAGCCAACAAAAGTCGGCACCATTGCACACATTCGAGGACGTCATGCAGATGTTTTCGGGGGAGAAGGGCGAACCCCTGCGAAACCTTTTGCCGGAAATGGCCAAGCTAACAAAAATTCCGTTGACCATACCGGTCTCGTCAAGCACATCCGAGAGGTTCTTTTCTTGTCTTCGGCGACTGAAAACGTACCTGCTGTCGACGACTGGACAAGCCCGTTTGAACCATCTGGCCATTTTGCACACTCACAATGAACTCTCCCACAAAATCAATTTAAATAAAATTGCCGACGACTTCATTGCTAGAACAAGTGCCCGAATGAACACATTTTCCCTGAAGGTGAAACCATCCCATTAGACAACGAAATGATGTATTTAATAGGAAAGAGAAAGTTGCCAACTCGCAAGTTAAAGCTAACCATTTGGCTAAGAAAACAAAGCAAAAAGTTATTTCCAGGAACGAAAACGGGGTGCATGGCAGGGCAAGTAGGGTGAGGCCTTTTGGGTACGCAAAGACGCTTCGTTGCGCTACTTCTAAAGCTTCCCAGTCTATGCTGTGCTTTTTCCTTATTAATATTTATTTGTCATATGCTGCATTAGCTGCTCAAGAACGCAATCCACGCTCTTACTACTTCCTCTCGTGCCCTTTCCCACTGTTGAGATATCGTTCTGTCTTATTTATTTATTTGTTATTATGACTGTGTATTTCTGCGCCTGATAATTTATTACTCTATAATCATTTATTCCGCTGCCGGGAAATAAATGAAACCAGTGGCATAAGGCATGCTTTGACAAGTAAATAAGGTATTGCGTCATGGAGTCACGTTGTTTTATGCTAATAATTGTAGTCATAAGTTGTGTACAGAAATTGTTGTATATTGTGTATGTTTTATATATGTTTTGTCTTATCTTTTCAACTGACCTTTAGTCAGGAAAATATTTCTTGACTGTGTCTTTGTATATTAAACCTTTCACAAATCGTTACATGGCTGTTTTCATTTATGTGTATTTGTGCGACTTATAGGCACAAAACACACATCTCCCTAACGTGAATAACTGAATCGGCTTTTCGCATGGCTCATCCGAGAGACGCGAGTCTCTTTGTGGTACGAGGGGACTCAGGTTATGAAATTGAGCTATATATATATATATATATATATATATGACGGCTTAGGCAAGCTGGTCGCCCCCCCCCCCCCCCCCCGGGAAAATGAAAACTTTCCGCCTACGTCTGATCCGCAGTGTGCACACTCTGGGGTATACAAAACTTACCACCGAATTCGACAACGGTACTTTTGGCGGGGAATGTACCGGTACGTGCAGAAATTTGTTCGCTCCTGCCTCGATTGTCAGCGCCGGAAATCTTCGCGGAACCTCTCGCCAGCAGGTCTACACTTTACCATGTCCTAACCGGCCGTTTGGGTGCGTTGGCATCGATTTATACGGACCTCTTCCTCTGACGTCGGCTGGTAACCGCTGGGCCATCGTCGCTGTTGACCATCTCACGCGATACGCCGAAACTGCCGCCCTTCCAGCGGCTACAGCACGAGACGTTGCCTCCTTCCTGCTCCGCCGATTCATACTGCGTCATGGTCCACCTAAGGAGCTACTAAGCGAACGAGGCCGTGTCTTCTTGTCGGAGAAGCCATTCTCAAAGAGTGTCACGTCGTTCACCGCAAAACTACTGCTTACCACCCACAGACAAACGGTCTCACGTAGCGGTTTAACCGCACGCTCGGCGACATGCTCTCAATGTACATCGCCACCTACCACACCAATTGGGATGCCATTCTTCCCTTCGTCACCTACGCCTACAATACCGCCCCTCAGAGTACAACTGGCTTCTCAGCGTTCTTCTCATTGTACGGCCGCCACCCGTCGCACACGATCGACACGATCCTTCCAAACAAGCCAGACGCGTCTGAGTATACACCTATATCTGCCACAGCCAGGCATGTTGAAGAGTGTCGCGACCTTGCCCGGACCTTTACTACAAATGAACAAGAGCGGCAGAAGAGCATTCGCGGTCACCCCACCACTTCTGCGCCCACGTTTTTCCCTGGGGCGCTCGTATGGCTCTCAGTCCCTACCACGGCAACTGGACTCTCTTCGAAACTGCTGCCCAAATACGAAGGCCCCAACCGCGTCATCGAACGCACGTCCCCCGTAAATTACCTCATCGAACCCGTTGAACCATCTTCGGACATGTGCCGTCGAGGGCGCGACATCGTCAATGTGGAGCGCCTCCAGATATACCATGACCCACTCATGGTGACAGCCTGTTAAGTCGCCGGGCGGCTCCCTTTTCACACCCGGGGTAATTGTAGCGAAGCGCTGCAACTCTGAAGTGGGTCGTCCGCTCCAGTGCCTTGAAGTGGGTCGTATCCTTCGGCTCTCGAGCGCCGCTCGTGCTGAGTCCATGCGGCGCTTTTTGGACAGTCGCCCTTGCGCTGCTTCAACTTCAAGTGCCGTCCAATAAACATCCTTATAATATATATATATATATATATATATATATATATATATATATGTATATATATATACATGTATAATATTGGGCTGTTGGGCAATTTAGCAAAGATTACATTGAAGTTGCGACAATCATTTGCACTCATTCATTTTCTGGGCCATTGAAGAACCCTACTGTGTATACAGTGTATATGCTGTAATGGAATCAAGGAGACAGACACACAGCACCCGTTTTCGGTGTATGTTTTGATTATACACAACTACTAATAGCACCCAATTAAGTACGACCGGTGAAGAACTACAAGCGATTCTAGAGGTTGCTCAGGCAGCGAGATATGGCCGCCTCTAGCATCACCGCCCTCTACACATTTACACGGATTCGCAAGACGCCGTATGCGAACTTAGTAAGATTGACGCAAACCCGCTGGCAACCGCCATCCACGAAGAAGCAACACTTCTGCGGCACAAGGGAACTGAGCTGCACATTTATTGGACGCTGAGTCATATGGGCGCAGGAGGGAATGAGCGAGCGGACGCGCTCGCGCGGGGAGCAAATTTACCCACCCCCCATTCTCTTTGCCCCGTTTCCGTCACAGCCCGACCGGCAGAAGATGTCGACGCTGTCGATGCTCACCTGCAGCTCTGACAGCATAGAAAGCTTGCTCTACAAGCGCTTCTGCCCGAAGGCTATGACCCCCTCCCTCCTGGGCTTCCACGCCGGGAGCGCGTGGCACTCCGCCGTCTACGCACCGGCACGGCAGTCACACCTGCGTTCAAAGCCCAATACAATGACAAGTCGCTTGACCCCACCTGTGGAACTTGCACCACGGGTGCGCCAGCCACAGCACACCACTTGCTATGGACATGTCCTGGCCTATCCTCACTGTGAAGAATCTGCGTTGCTGGGCTGCAGAGCGCAGTCGTCACACTCAATGACTGGATCCTTCCTAGAGGGACCCCTCAACACCGCAAAGCTATATATGACAGCTTGCTCACCTACCTTATAAGAAGCGACACCATTAACTTAATCTAGGCACCTGACCGGAAGAACCACTGGGGTTTCCTTTTTATACATGTACAATTTTCTATTTTTTTATGATTTAATAAACTACTTCTCTCTCTCCCAGCACCCGCCGGCTGTTCTATTCTCTTCTTCCTCGTCTTCTCGCCCAACACTGATGATGATATATGTTGTTTTCTGGCGCAAGGGCCAGCTATGGCCAAAGAGCGCCAAGACGTGGTGTAGTGAGTGAGCAATGGTATGATCAATGACAGTGGGTAGGTGTAGGGTGGCTGTAAAGGGGCCTAAAATCCTGCGCACTAAAGGTGCGTAAAAGACAAAATTAATAAGATCATGACAATGATGTGATAGGGGCGCAATGAATATAATATGGTATAAAAAAGCTTTGAGCGATACAAAGCACTACTGCCTCACAGAGACCCTTAGAAGCAAGAGCCTGGAGGAGAGTGCATTTCAAAATGCTGTCGCAGCAGCGTCCTCTGAAAGAGGACCCTGCTACGAATCTCTCGGGCGAAGAACTTGCAAAATGTCGATGTCGTTTAAAAAGGCTAGAACTGAGTCGTGCTGAAATACCGGGTCATTAGCTAAAAACATCGCTGGGTGAAGGGGTATGTTCTCTCTATAGGCTTGAACAAAGTGTTTCTTTCTTTCAGGTTCTATTAGAGGACACTGCACTAGGATGTGAAGTACAGTAAGTACCTCCCCACATCTAGTACAGGTCGGGGGTTCGCCTCCAGACAACAAGTAATTGTGCGTGCCGTAAGTGTGTCCTATTCTGAGCCTACAGAATAGGACATCATTTCTTCTAGATTTCGTGGTGGATGGCCAGTTCCCTAAGCGAGGCTTAATTAAATGAAGTTTGTTTAGACTCTGGGCGTCCCACAAACGTTGCCAGTGGGCTCGAAGTCTCTTGCGTAGATATGGCTTCATATCGGGAACAGGGACGGGCATGGATGTGTTTCCAGCTTTTGCGTCGATGGATGTGGCAATCTGGTCTGCCAGTACATTTCCCTCGATGTCTCGGTGTCCTGGCACCCAGCACACCACAACATGCTGTCCAGACGCATATATATTACATATTAATGAATAAAGTGATACTATTACTGGATTTTTGTGCCTTTTAAGAGATTTTAAAGCTTTTACTACGCTCAGCGAGTCTGTGTAGATAATTGCTTTTGGTATTTTCGATTCTTTGATATGTTTAAGAGCCGACAGTATTGCACAAGCCTCTGCTGTGAAAATGCTCGTTTGGGGGTGCAGGGCGTCGGCATCTGAAAATGATGGGCCAACCGCTGCATAAGAGACGCCAGCTTGAGACTTTGATGCATCGGTGTAAAATTCCGGACAGGAGTATTTATGCTGCAGTTCGAGGAAATGCATTCGAATGTGTGCAACTGGGGCGTGCTTCGAAACATGTAAAAAGGACATATCACAGTCGACAATCTGCCACTGCCACGGTGAGACCTGTATAGTGGGTGTCATTAGACGATGTTCAAAGAGTGGGACATCCATTTCCTCAGCCAGACTTCTCACACGCAACGAGAAGGGCTCTCTTACTGCAGGTCGGTTATGAAAGAGGTGGGAGCTGGAGAAATCATTTACGGTGGAATATGAGGGATGTTCACTGTTTGCATTCACTCTAAGAAAATACATGAAAGCTGTGTAGGTCCTCTGGAAGTGGAGGGACCACTCATTGGATTCCACGTAAAGGCTTTCTACAGGGCTTGTCCTAAAGGCACCTGTAGACAAGCGAATACCTAGATGGTGGATGGGGTCCAGCATCTTCAACGCGGTTGGGGTGGCTGACTGGTAAATTATGGCCCCGTAGTCTAGGCGTGTTCGTATGAGGCTTTTACACAAATTTAACAGACACTTTCTGTCACTACCCCATGTAGTGCGTGACAACACTTTTAAAATATTCATTGTTTTCATGCACTTGTTTTTTAGATGTTTTAGGTGTGGTATGAATGTTAGCTTAGTGTCAAGAATTATGCCTAAGAATTTATGCTCCGTTTTTACAGGTAGACGCTGTCCTTGCAGGTCAATGTCGGGGTCGGGGTACAGTCCTCTCTTTCTAGAGAAAAGGACGCAGGCACTCTTTTGTGGATTTAGGCAGAACCCATTCTCGTCTGCCCATTTAGCCACCTTGTTCAGACCAAGTTGAACCTGCCGCTCACAGATTGCAAGGTTGCATGATTTAAATCCAATCTGTATATCATCGACATACGTTGAATAAAACATGTTGCGTGGGATGCATAGACGCAAGGAATTCATTTTTATAATGAAGAGAGTGCAACTGAGCACCCCACCCTGTGGTACTCCGGTTTCCTGCACGAAAGGCCGTGATAATGCATTGCCAACTCGAACACGGAATGTGCGATTCAGCAGATAACTTTCAATCACATTTAACATATTACCACGTATACCAAAGTGGGAGAGGTCTCTCAGTATCCCGAACCGCCACGTGGTGTCGTATGCTTTTTCCATATCGAGGAAAACAGAAAGGAAGAATTGTTTGTGAATAAAAGCTTCACGTATCTGTGCCTCAATACGTATCAAATGGTCAATGGTGGATCGACCCTCGCGAAAACCGCACTGGTATGGGTCAAGCAGCTTGTTTGATTCTAGGAAATGTATCAGACGACGGTTTATCATTTTCTCGAAAGCTTTGCAGAGGCAGCTTGTTAGAGCTATGGGCCGGTAACTCGATACGGACGATGGATCCTTGCCCTGCTTCAGGATAGGGATCACTATGGCCTCTTTCCAGGCAGAGGGGATCTCGCCGGAGGTCCATATAGAGTTATAGAGACAGAGAAGGGTTTTCTTCGTTTCAGAGGGTAGGTTTTTCAACATGTCATATAGTATACGGTCAGGGCCTGGGGCAGATTGGTTGCAACAGGTGAGTGATGCATGCAGCTCTGCTAGGGAGAAAGGTAGGTTATATGGCTCGTTTCCGGTGCTCTTTCGGTCCAGTTTTTGTTTTTCTATTGCTGATTTGTATCTTTTAAACGCTGGAGAATAGTGTGATGAACTGGAAACATGTTCAAAATGTGCACCCAGATGGTTCGCTTGGTCCTCCAGGCTGTCTCCCTGTCTGTCTACCAGGGGAGGCGGATGTGTTTGTCGTCCTCTTACTCTATTCACCCTGTTCCAAACCTTGGCCTCATCCGTGTACGAGTTGATACTTGATAAAAATGTTTGCCAGCTGTCTCTCCTGGCTTGTCTGCGTGTTCTCCTACCTTGGGACTTGATTTTCTTGAAACTGACAAGGTTTTCAGCAGTAGGATAATTGCGAAGCTGCCTCCATGCTCTGTTCTGCTGCCTACGTGCGTTCCGGCATTGTTCATTCCACCACGGAACACGGCGTTTGCTAGAAAGACCACTTGTTTGGGGAATACACTTAGAAGCTGCATCTATTATGAAATTTGTAAAATACTCGATGGCACCGTCAATTCCGAGCGATGAAATGTCAGCCCACGAGAGCTTACTGGTAAGTGTTTGGAATTTTTCCCAGTCCGCTGCATTGATCTTCCACCGGGGAGCATGTGGTGGAGATTCGTATTGTCTTGGCGCTCTCAGCAGTATTGGGAAATGGTCGCTCCCGTAAGGGTTTTTTATAACTTCCCATTCAAGTTCAGGTAATATGGATGGAGAAGCTATGCTGAGGTCTATAGAGGAAAAGGTTTTGTTTGCAAGACAATAATATGTCGGTTCTTTTTTGTTAAGCAGACAAGCACCGGATGAGAAAAGAAAATCTTGAATTAGACGGCCTCGCGCATCGATGCGAGCGTCGCCCCACAGACTGTTGTGTGCATTGAGATCGCCAAGAACAAGATAGGGCTCGGGCAATTCGTCAATCAAGGACTGAAATTCGTGTTTGTGTAAACGGTAATGTGGGGGTATGTATAGTGAGCAAATGGTGATGAGTTTGTTAAGGAGAACCAGTCGAACTGCCACTGCTTCAAGGGGTGTTTGCAGCTGCAAACGTTGACATGCTATGCTTTTGTGAGTCATGATGGCAACACCGCCTGATGATGCGAGACCATCATCGCGATCTTTACGAAAAGTAACATACTGTCGAAGAAAGTTTGTATGTGTCGATTTTAAATGAGTTTCCTGTACACACAGCACTTTTGGATTGTGTTTGTGGAGAAGTTCTTGCACATCATCGAGGTTCCTAAGAAGGCCTCTGATGTTCCATTGTATAATTTGTGTGGCCATACTGAAAGTAAATGGGTGCTGTGTGTACTAAAAACAAAAAGGAAATGTTGCATTAGATTACAGAGCCCTTTCCAGGCCCTGTAACGCGGGATTTGTCTTTTCTGAAGCGGTCGAGGGAACCTCGCCGCTCCTTAGGCGCTTGATGCGCCGTCGGGGTGGGTGTGGTGTCCATTGCCTCTTGTGAGGCGCCGGACACGCGCTCTTGCGAGCGAGAAGTTTCACGAGAAAGTCTCGCCGCGAAGGACGAGACATTTGCGCCCACCAGCCCGGATGTCGATGGGGCTGCCTTTGGGCCTGAGCTGCGCCGGCTGTTGCCAGCACCAGCAGGGGCCGGTGAGGGTGAGGCAGCCTTGACTGCACCCACCGTGGGAGCTGCTGGCGGGCCTGCGGGTTCGCTACGCGAAGCGCAGGCTGCCACCGAGGACTGTTGTGGTGCCGGCAACCCTAGGGTAACCGGGCCTGTTCGCTGGTTGGGTGGAGTAGACTTAGCTCCTTCCACCCTGGGGGCAGGAGCCACAAGCGACAGCTCGCTGCGCGCGAGCTGGGCAGGTGGCAGTAGCCGCTGCGACGCTGCCCCTTGACGCGCCGCATCAGCATATGTGGTAGTGTGGAATGGTGAGCACCTTTTGCGTGCTTCCCTGAACGATATGTTCTCGCGCACTTTGAGAGTGATAATTTCTTTTTCTTTTTTCCAGTTAGGACAGGATCTGGAGTAAGCTGGATGTTCACCATCACAGTTTACACAGTGTGGTGTCGCTTCGCAGTTATCTGAGGCGTGACCTTGGACTCCACATTTCGCGCATGTAAGTCTACCACGACAGCTCTGCGAGCCGTGGCCAAATCTTTGACATTGGAAACATCGTCTTGGATTAGGTATGTATGGTCTGACAGCTATCTTAGTGTATCCGGTTTCTATTGTTTGTGGCAGATCGCAAGTGGCAAAGGTCAGGATCAGGTGTTTTGTAGGAATTTCTTTATTGTCTCGTCGGATAATGATACGCTGTACGTTGGTTACATTTTGCTCTTTCCAGCCCTCCAATAGTTCGGTTTCGGACAAGTCAATGAGATCTGCATCGGAAACTACTCCGCGTGCTGTATTCATAGAACGGTGAGGTGAAACGGTAACAGGAATGTCTCCAAATGCCACAAGCTTGTTGAGTTTATTGTGCTGCTCTTTATCACGGATCTCAAGCAGGAGGTCCCCGCTCGCCATTTTGGTGACTTTGTAACCTGGGCCAAGGGCGTCAGTCAAGCCTTTTGCGACTAGGAAAGGGGATACGGTTCTTGCTGGTTTTTCGGTCTTCTCACTGTGAACTACTTGGTAACGGGGGAAAATTTCTCTTGGTCTGAATAAGCTTAATAGTTCTTCGGTGCGTCCCCTCTTGTGAGGGTGACGATCAAGTAAACGGGGAAATGCAGGCGTTCCCATACTGGTTTGGTTTATTTCGGCAGCAATGGCGGCCACCCACCACGGAGCCCAACTAGGGGACGCTGCAGCACTTAACGCGTAAGGCTGCAGGCGCCAACCGTACATTGCCACTATAACCTAATATATTATACCCAAGGGAGGGCACATACACAAGGTTAACCCAAGCCGCCTGTGAAAATTAGGAAGTGACGGAAAAGAAGAGATGATAGGAGAGTAAAAGAAAGGAGATAGGAAAGCAAAAGGTTGGAGAGGGGGACAGGAAAAGGCGACCACCGGTTTCCCCCGGGTGGGTCAGTCCGGGGGTGCCGTCTACGTGAAGCAGAGGCCAAAGAGGTGTGTTGCCTCCGCCGAGGGGCCGTAGAGGTCCAAACACCCGGCATCGGCTCAACCCCCAGGATCCCCTTTTCCCCGGACACGGCTAAGCCGCGCACGGTTAGACGCGGGAGGGTCCAACCCTCATGTGCTCGGGTACGTGGTGTCGCAACGCACCAAACGCCTGCTTACGCAGACGCCCCTGCGGGGATCGCCCAACACTCTTAGCACAGTAACGTTTAGTAAAGGGGTATATTCTCACAAATTTGTGCACCTATAAAGAAAAGTTACATAGTAACCTTTATTTAAGTAACCTTTAATAAAGGGGATACTCTCACAAATTTGTAACCTATGAGTTGGAAATAAAATTGTAACCTTTACTTAAGTAACATTTAATAAAGGGGCATATTGTCACAATTTTGTGCACCTATAAAATAAAAGACTACGTGTACCTATACTAAAGGTTACTATATAGTAACCTTTAGTATAGGTACACGTAGCCTTTATGTATGCAACCTTTCGTGTAGACATACAGTCTTGCAAGGCTTCACACGTGCGTCCTTCTGCGCATGTCCATGAATTTAGGACATTGATTCTTCGGCCGACCACCAAACTTCACCGTAATGCACTAGCGTAACTCACTGAGCAGAACTTCATAAAAATTCTACTTCAAATGATCGGCCGAATTTTTACAACTTTCGGTTACCAACGTCAGGAGGATACTCGCTTCTGAAAATATAGGCATTTAAGGCACTTAGTCATAACTTCTCTGCTGCATTATATTAGCGCTTTGGTCAAGGTTAAAGCACCGCTATAACTCAGCAGGGAAATTACGACTGTCATAAAAGCTCATGTTATCGGAAAAAGGTATCCTTTCGACGTAGCTAACGGAAAGTTGTTGAACTTCGGCTGCTCTTTCGATATACAATTTTTCTGAAAACGCTGCTCAAAAAACGCTAGTGCCCTGCAGCGAAGTTCAATGGAAGGGCAATGTGCAAAATTTATGTGCATGTGCAGAAGGACGTGCGGGTGACAACGTGCAAGACAGGATGCCTATACGAAATACAAAAAAAAGGTTCTTAAAAATGGCCGCAGGGGTTATGCCCTAATTTCTTGGACATGACTCATTGTCAAAAACTAAAAAATATTCAGGTCTTAAGACAAAATGACATTTTATTGCTGTGAAAACTTCATAGCGGCGACAGACAGCATTTGCGCGATAGTCAATACATTTGGGGACAAAATTTTATTAGTTAGCTTTTTTTCATTTCTTTGGGGACATGTAATTGCATAATCAAGGCAGCTAGTACTGAAAGCATACCGGTATGCCATAATTGTGCCTGGCACCAATTTAGAGAAATTGAATCTGCAATGAAGTGCGTTGTTGTCTCAGTTATTCTTTCTGCACAACCAGCAGCAAAATTCTGTAAATATTCAGCTGGAACAGCAATGCATTTTATGGCATGCTTTCTGAAAAATACTGTAAATATCTCAACTGGAACAGCAATGCATTTTATGGCATGTTCACAGTATGTGTTTTTGAGACTATTCTGTGGCAGAATGCTTCCAGCAACCGGATATGGAGTGCTGATTGACCAGCTCTGCCGTTAACAACGATTGTTTATTTACATTCTAATCAGTCAAACATTGGTAATATTCGTACTAATGATGCTTATTCGAGTTTATTGGCACAATTCGTACTAATGATTATTGCTGAAATTCTGTTGCGATCACTATAAAACTTGTTCCGCAGAAATCAACATTTAGTCTCAAATTCTCTTTTTTTAAATATTCAAGGACAGACTGGTTAACAACGTGTAAACCTTTGCCACCTTGCTATTTTACAGCGCTGGTCATTTACACAAGGCAACTTGCAGGAATTAGTATAGAATGCACGATGCATCAAGACTGTTGTACCTTTTGAAATAAGTTGGAACATACTTGGTAATTTTGGATTAAATGTGCAAAACACAAAATAATTGATGAAGTACACAGTATGTTGCTTTTGTAAAGGTGAATGCACCGTATACAGGTTCGTCCCACAACATATTTCTTTGCTGAGGGCCATGTTGAAAATTTTTTGCAAAAGGTATTATGTCATCCCATGATAGTGAGATTTTTAATAATTATATTTGGCACAAGTGGAAAGCACATCTGAAAAGGCAGCACATTTCAGAATGAATACGCATTTCTGCATGCAACATCTCTTGTATCGGAAAAAAAATTATAGAGGTATGAGACGGCAGCACCCACATTTTGGAAATGATGTCAGTAGCAGCTGTGAGAAGGAAAGCTGACACAAAACATTTAGTGAAAATATCATGATTACTTTATTTGCATATACAAACAAGGTAACTGAAATCTTTCCCTTCATAAGCAAAAATACATTTTGCCTTGGTCTGTTTTCTTCTTCACGGCCATGAAGCAATAATGAAAAAACCTCTGAGTACAGCACTGCCTGGCAGCACAAATTTCTACAGCATCACGAGGAATAGGGCAAAAAAAGAAAAAGAGAAATGTTGAAGGTTCGTGTACAATATGTTCAAATACAAATACATATAAGTTTTAGACTTCCACGAGGAGGGCGATCTCATCCCTGTTGCGAGCACAATCATGCCTCTTTGGTGCTATTATGTCAGTTGCTAATTCTCCGATCTTACAATCTTACAATCTCATACTTACTTGTTAGCGTCGGCCTGCAAACAACAGCTATTCACATGTAATGAAAGACACATAGATAAACCACAAACAGATGAAAAACTACCACAGAACAAATAATCAAACACGCCTAAGGTGAAGACACTCTTCTGTCTAGGAAATGTCGGTAACAATAAAAATTAAAGATAAGAACACTGAACAAAAATGAATTCTCAAGTCAGTTCGTACTCCTCTCCAGTACAAGTACAAAAGACAACACCGCAATAATGTGACAGTTTAACCGTCAAAACGCAATATCAAGTGATTACAAACTGAATATCACCACAATACACCAGTTCCGCGCATGAGGTCAATGTTGTGCGTCCGCACAAAAGTGCAACATAAACTTGAGATTTAAGGATTACCAACACGGTGACTGATAGTGACAAGAAATATTAAAACAACAGTGTTTAGGAAGCGAGCAAGTAGTTCACTTAAATAAAACTGAACAGTGCGAGCATGAGCATGAATTGACGGTAAAATTTACGACAGACACACACCAGCAAATAAATAGTTGAACAGGAAGCATTGCTTACCTAGGTCACATTTATTGCTGTCTTCGGCATTCATTACAGCAGTCAAAACACAAACGATGCTCACCACTCGCAGGTAAGCGAAGAACTTTTACCATTGGCCATCGGCAATGCGTCTCGTCGCAGCGGCCACGCAGCACGCCAAACATGTTCCTGCTCCACGCCCGGCTGGGTGGCTTCTTTTAAGCGGCGCGCGCGCCTTTAGGAGTCTTTTTAGTAACTGTACCACAGAACACCCATAGAAACTAAGAGAAGGGAAACTGTACCTTCCACAGTGCAACGAAAATAAGCGTAGCGGTGGCGTTGTGAACTAAAGTATGCGACCGAGAGATGGCGCTGGCAAAATTAAAACTAACATCATCATCATCATCATCACGCAGTGACCACTGGGGGCCTTGCGCTGGAGTTTGAGGTATAGTAGCGGCGCTGGCGGCGGCGAAAAACGTCATCAGGCTAGTACCAGCTTGCGTAGTACCGAGCCGTGGCTGTGGCGAAGCGCGTTTCGAGACCGAGTTTTGCGTCGATTCGCACTTTTTTTCGGCCCCGTTTCGAGTGCGAAAAGGCTCGTCACTTCCCACAGACCACGCCGACCATGCTGCAAGCTGGTCGCAGCCTATAGTTTAACGAAAACGGACTCTCCGTGTGCCGCGGGACGTAATGTGGAAGCAGAAGACATCGGCGACGCCGATTCGGAGAGACCTAGCTCAACCTCGAAAAAGCGTCACCGTCGTTACTGCTGCGTCGTGGGCTGCCATGAACAAGAAGGCCTGAATCCCAACATCAGATTCTACCGTTTTCCTTCAAGGCCTCACGAAGCGGAGCGTCGGGCGCGCTGGATAACTGCAGTTCGTCGCGCTGGGTAAGCGAAACTTCGCGCCATGCTGACTGCGTCGCCTGTCTTGAAGCTTGCTTGATTATCTGCGTTGCTGAAATTCGGTCTTTTGCACCTACAGTCTCGACGGCAAACCGTGGGAACCAGCGCCGAACACCAGGATATGCAGTCGCCACTTTGTGGGCAACGAGAAAATACAATTCGGCCAGTCACCCCGCGTATGTGCCTACAGTCTTCCCCGGGGTCTACAAGAGGCCTCTTCCGCCTGACTCTTCAAGTCACATGGAACGGTTTCAAAGGTGAGTGGGCCATTTTTTTATTACCAGTGGATGGGAGCGTCGGCTGCTACTGACGATGTGCTCTGTACAACTTTCGGTGTGACGCTTCTCGATGACTCCTGTTTTCCGTCTGCTGCGGTTAGGCGTCACATTTCAGAACTTCAATGGATTTTTTCTGGTCTTTCCAAACGTTTAGGTGGCAGAAAAGGGACCTGAAGCCGAGTTCCTGAGCTGCTGGGAGCAACGTACCAGATATGCAAACTGCATCTGAGGAAACCTTCGAGGCGAGAAGCGAAAATGTAAGCTGAAAATTTTTCTCCGCAGAACTACTCGCCTTGGTGGTGTATAATTATGGCGTTTCTGAACGTTATCACTTCCTTCACATTACAAACCTGTAGCTATTAATGTCTTTACATTTTCGCACCTTTTATTTACCGTGCAGCCATCAACTCAACAGAAGCAACAGAAGCCTGCAGAGTGTTCAGACTACACTGGAGCTCTTGCTGACCAGACAACAGCAGACATACATGGAGGTTTTCCCCCAGCATCAACTCGCGATGATGAAGGTTGCTCCAGTCCTATGAAAGAGGATTTGACTTCCGCAGGTACCTTGCGACTTGAAACATCAGCCCAAACTGATGACCAGCAGATGATTACACGCGCGGTTGGACCACACACAAGGGCTTGCTACTTTTCTGGATATGAAAGTATTGTAAGTGCCCCTCCGCTGATGCACTACGAAGTTTGTGTGGGGTGGACAGCAATGCGTTTCTTTATTGCTTAGTCTTTTGCCAGCTGTCAGGGAAAGAACAACCGACGTAACGCTTGAAAACAAACTTGTCATGTTTCTCATGAAAATGAAACTAGGAGTATCTTTTGCGGCCATTGGTGTCATGTTTGGGGCGCATGAGAGCACTGCCTGCCGTATATTTTATTCAGTTCTGAACACATTGGCAGAAATAACCAAAGATTGGATTTATAAGCCCCTATTGAAGATATAAAACTTTCACAGCCTGAATGCTTCAAGAAAAATTATCCAGAGTGCACTTTGATCATTGACTGCACTGAAATTAGAACCGAAACACCATTCGAAGTCAGGCAGCAGCACATGCTGTTTTCTTCATGCAAGAGTTGCTACACACTAAAATTTTTAGTCGGAATTATCCCAAATGGAATGATTGTTTTTCCGTCTGAGCCTTTCGGCGGACGGTGCTCTGATACACAAATCATTCTTGATTCTGGTTTTCTTCACATCGTTGAACCAGGTGACATGATGTTGGCTGACAAAGGTTTCCCTGGTATCCGTACAGAGCTTGCTCACAAAGGAGTAGTCATGATCATGCCACCCTTTTCAGCTGGAAGTGGCATTCCATTTTCTCCTGAAGAAATGGAGGAAACCTATAGCATTGCATCTGTACGCGTTCATGTTGAAAGGGTTATTCAAAGAATTAAGCAATACGGCATCCTGAAACATCACATCCCAATTTCACTAGTTTCGTCTATGAAGGAGGTTTTCCATATGTGCTGTGTTTTGGCAAATCTTCAACCTCACATAATTGCAATCACATGAGCACATTGACAAGAATGTGCCCTTTTAATTTGGAGTTCACTAGGTGTGGTCTGTTTCCCTGGATGCGTCAATCTATGAGACTTACAAGCTGCTCATATGCTGTGAAAGACGCTGTTGTGGAGGGCTGTGAATAAATTTTGACCATCTGTGGTTCTTTAATCTGCACTGATATTAAACCTCAGATGGGTTTTCTTGCATTTTGCCTGCATTAAAATGTACTCACTGCAACAGGGATTCTGTCCCAAGGTCTTCCAAATGGAAAAAGATGCCTGAATAGATAGTGTCCACATTATCTATAATGATGCATATTCTTTCCTTGCTATCATATTTATGTGTACATGTATGGTGGTGTTCTTGCCGTAATATTCTTTTTTTTTCACTTGCGGTAGTATTCTGCATGTTTTTTTGTTTTCTACCTCGCCACTCAATTCCAGACAATGGCACTGCGGGTATTATGGTAGATAAATAAATAAGCTGTGTGCATGCGGGAAGGTATGGCACATTAGTGTGCAGCACCGCATCAACTTTGTTTTCACACTTGTCCTGGCCCAAGTTCATCAGGTCAAAAAAGAAAAAAAAACTAGCAGGATTGTTATAACTCTGTAAATCAATGTTTTCTCATGAGTTGATGCAATGGGAAATGTTTAGTTACAGGGAATTAAGCGGTATGGGTGTGAGGGGGGAGTTAGGAGACAGCCTGGGCTACCATAGCGCTCTTGACAGATTGTATCTCATATCTTCATTTCTTTCGATGGGTTTAAACAAATTATCATGCATCTAGTTGTAGAGCTGCTCTCAAATAATGGTCACCTTAGTGCAGATTTAGTGGCAGGTGACAGTGGTGATTGTAATATAGTGAACTCATTAGTATTTGTATTCTCCACTAAAGAGCGCATGTGATGTCACTGTGTTGAGAACTCTTTGCATGGCGTGTTGCAGTGACATGTGCGACATCAGAGCTTCATCATCAGAGAATATAGCATGCATTCTAGCGTAACAAGCATCAAGATAGCACTGACACTCCCGCTCTTAGAAAAACGTCGAATTATTTCACTACTTTGCTTATTGCACAAAATAGTTCACAGTGAACATTCGTTTTCCTTAACCTTAACTCGTCCATTCCGTTCATCAAGATGTCTGCATAATGAACATAGCTTTCAACGCCTCTTTGGCAAAACTAATGTGTTTAATTCATCCGCCCTGACACCATAGCTAATATTGTTAATCCCGTGATTTTTAGACAAGAGTTAAGTGCACATTTTAAATGTTGATTTCGAATTCATTTTGCGAATATGTCATGCGAACGTGTTTTAAATTGAATTACCTGTATATTTACAAATTTCTTACTCCGGCCTGAATTGTATAAATTGGAAATGATGTTTATCGCTCACTATTGTATAAGTTCTATTTTGGTGAATTCATGTATAAGAAGATTTTTGCTCCTTTTCATTGTTTAACCTTTTGTAACCCCCCTCACGCAATACTCCACCTCGGAGCCTGTGAGGACCTTGAATAAATACGGGCCAGTGGGCTGTTATATGTGTTACCATGACATGAGGTTGCATTTTGTTGAATCATTGTGTCGGGTGGTCTGTGCTCCGACACTGTTGTCATTGTGAAAGTGAGTAAAGACTTAAAAAAAGCCTTCACTTCAAAACTGCAGGCATTGCATCTGTCTTGTAAGCTAGCTCCTGTATATGCACTGGCTCTCTGCCAAGCATGACCCAACAGACTGGCAGCAGTGAACACGGTGAAGTTGAGCATCTAATAAAAAAGTTTATTTGAAAGCTTAGGCATATCTCTGCAACTCTTAGTGATGCAAAACAATAAATATCATAGCACAAACATTTCTCACTTACATATGCGCTCGTGTAAATACTTGGCCCTTTCACTGCACAGCATATTGTTTCAACGCTAGAGAAGCCCAGTTAAGGTCTGTACAAACTTCATCTCACAAGTGGTTCTTATTTATTTTATTTTTATTAACACGAAAGTGTTTTATGCCGGGGTCCACCAAGACTTCACTGACGTATTTCCGTCACGGAAATACGTCATAGAACATAATACAAAGAAAGAAACCAGAAGAAAAAGTTCCACAAACATGCAAAATTTGGAAATCGAACCCACGACCTCTCGGTCCGCGACGATAGATCGCCGAGCGTTTAACCCATTGCGCCACAAACGCATTTGCAGAGAGCTACACAGACGCGCCTTATATATCTAACACTCCTCCGTGTACCCGCGCTCTTGCTCGGGGCGGTGCCGCCGCCTACGAGCAGAAAAGAGAAGTACTGCAATATGACACTAACGCGCACCGACAGTGAACGCTTCGGTGGTCTCAGCACTACGACGCCTCGATGCCAGCATTCGAAGGGACGCTGGCATCAAGAAGCACTACCAACGCCACCTAGGTGGCGTTCACCGTACTCAGCACAGCGGAGCGTGGCCTCCGCAATTAGCTCTGAAAATGTTTCTGAAGTTGATCGCGGAGGCTGCAATTACGACGCGCTGTACGCGCTGATTTGACTCGGTGACGATTCAGTTACGTGCTTTGTCTTGCGCGTTGTATTAGTGTGTCAGTTACGTGCTTCGTCTTTCGCGTTGTGCTAGCGTGTGCAGCGTAGTGCAGCTTCCATATGCACGACGGTTGCTCATGGTCATCGACGTTGGTAGTCGTGATGGAGGAGACGTGCCACCAGGCGTCAGCGTGGGTGCATCAACGCCTAAGGGCGCTTTAGCCACAAAACACCAATAGACATTATATATCAATGTGCAATAAACATTACACTACTTCTGTGAAGACACGTTTCACTTTCGTGTTCTATACCGATTCCTATATAAGAGGGATCAACCACATTTTTTTTATAAATACTGCAATCACCATGCGGTGATCTTAGCAGGGTGGTACAAACATAATGAATACATTGGTGTGTACAGAAAACGCACAGGTTAATAAAAAACTTATTTAAATAAACACAAAGCATACAGGTTGGGCACACGCAACATTACACAAACAAGTAAAACACTGTCACTGCAAACAGGGTACAAACAAAATAATGTCACTGTAAACATGATAAGAAAGAAGTTAATGTTGGCGCAGAGACGGCGTCATTTTTTAGCTGGTTCCAGTCCGCTATTGTGTGCGGAAAAAAAGAATACTTAAAAGAGTTGCTGCGTGAGGAAAACGGAGTTATACTGAAATTATGTCTTTGCCGAGTAGCGTATCCAGAGGAGAAGGCTACGATCTTTGTTATGTCCATCTTATAATGCCCCTTTATTAGTTGATACAAGAACTTCAATCGTGAACAACGATTTCTTTGTGTTACCATGTCCAAGCAGTGTCTTGGAAGCTACATGTGTGAGGTGACTGCTTGCACGAGTGTACTCTAATCACACACTCCTACCCGCCGTGGTTGCTCAGTGGCTATGGTGTTGGGCTGCTGAGCACGAGGTCGCGGGATCGAATCCCGGCCACCGTGGCCGCATTTCGATGGGGGCGAAATGCGAAAACACCCGTGTACTTAGATTTAGGTGCACGTTAAAGAACCCCAGGTGGTTATGATTATGTGTGGTGTTTTATGGCGCAAGGGCCAGTTGTGGCCAAAGAGCACCATGCCAGTGTTTGTGAATGCGCAGTGGGGCGATGAATTCTGAGAAGTAGATGAAGCGTGGCTGTAAAAGGGCCTAAAGATAATCGCTGTAAAATGCGTAAAATATACATGTACTAAAATCATGGCAATGACATGAGGTGTACTATGAAATGAAGAATGCATTGAGAGGTAATGACACGATATTTAAAATATTTAAGATGCAGTAATTGGCAAGAAGCACTACTGCCTAAACAGAGCCCTTGAACCACAAGGGCCTGGAGGCATGTGCTATAAAAAAAAACTATCACAGCGGCATCCTCTGGAGAGAGGATGCGCTACGAACTAGTTGGGCTAATAACATGCAGGACCACATCGTTCAAAAAATCGACGACTGCTTTGGCATTAAAAATCGGTTCTTCGCCAAGAAACATATTGGGGTGAAGCGGGACATGATATCGGTACGCTTGTGGAAAATATTTCTTTCTTTCTGCTTCGGCTTCCCGGCACTCCACGAGGACATGGAGGACGGTCAGCCTCTCACTACATCTACCACAGGTTGGAGGATCATTTCCGTTCAACAGAAAATTGTGAGTACCATATGTGTGTCCTATTCTTAGACGACAGAACAGGACATCAGTTCGTCGTGTTTTCGTTGCGGGTGACCAGAAACCTAACTGTGGCTTAATTAAGTGAAGCTTATTATTTGTTTCAGCGTCCCACAAGCGCTGCCAGTGGTCTCGCAGTTTTCTTCGCAGAAAAGGCTTCAGATCTGCGGGAGGAATAGTAGCCGCAGGATTAGTAGCTTGCGATTTAGTCGATGTGGCCAACTGGTCTGCAAGCACATTACCCTCAATGCCTCTATGGCCAGGCACCCAGCCTATAGTCACATGCTGGTTAGATATATACGCTCTGCATAAACTGGAATAGAGCTCAGTAAGTACAGGATTTTTGTTTTTGCAGAGTGACATCAGAGCTTTCACCACGCTTAGGGAGTCTGTAAATATAATTGCTTTTTGAAGTTTCGATGCCCTTATATGATTCACAGCCGACAATAGTGCATAGGCCTCAGCCGTAAAGATACTCGTTTCCGGGTGGAGTACACCGGATTCCGAAAAGGATGGGCCGACGGCTGCATAAGATACCCCGGCATGTGACTTGGAAGCATCTGTGTAAAGCTGTGTACACGAGTATTTAGACTGGAGTTCTAAGAAATGCATTTTAATGTGTGCCTCTGGCGCGTGTTTAGTTACCTCCAGGAACGATGTGTCACACTCTACGAGTTGCCAGTGCCACGGCGGCAACAGTTTCGCTGGAGGCATAGGACATTGTTCAAGCAGTGGAACACCCATTTCCTCACTAAGATTCCTCACACGCAAAAAGAACGGCTTTCTTGCTGCAGGTAGATTATGGAAGAGTGTGGCAGCGGTCATGTCATTTATAGTTGAGTAAGAAGGATGTTTAATGTTTGCTTGTACTTTCAGAAAATACGTGAAACTGTTGTATGACCGCTGGAGATGAAGCGACCACTGATTCGACTCTACGTACAAGCTCTGGATTGGACTTGTCCTGAAAGCACCGGTCGCGAGACGGATACCCAGGTGGTGGACGGGGTCTAGTATTTTTAATGCACTGGGCGTTGCTGAATTGTAAATTATAGATCCGTAATCAAGGCGTGAGAGGATAAGACTTTTATACAAGTTAAGCAAACACTTTCGATCACTACCCCAAGTCGTACGCGACAGAAGCTTTAAAAGGTTCATTGTCTTTAGGCATTTTGCCCTCAGATACTTAATATGAGGAATAAATGTAAGCTTCGAATCTAAAACAATGCCTAGAAACTTATGCTCGCTGCTCACAGAGAGCGCATCTCCTTTGATTGCAATACTTGGGACTGGCGTTACGCCTCTCTTGTTAGTAAAGAGTACGCAAGTGCTCTTCTGGGGATTTACCTTAAAACCATTTTCATCTGCCCATTTGGACAATTTGTTTATTACAAACTGCACTTGTCGTTCGCAGATGGCAATATTGCATGACTTGAAGGCTATCTGCACATCATCGACATAAACAGAATAAAACATAGTGCGTTGGATGACTGTGTGCAGGGAACTCATTTTTACGATAAATAGTGTGCAACTAAGCACGCCCCCTTGTGGCACACCGGTCTCTTGGGTGAATGACTTAGAAACAGCGTTACCCACTCTTACGCGGAATGTGCGATTCGATAAGTAACTTTCGATTGTGTTTAACATGTTGCCACGGACACCCATCGCAGAGAGATCTCGGAGAATGCCGTAGCGCCATGTTGTATCGTAAGCTTTCTCTAGGTCAAGAAACACTGAAAGACAGAACTGTTTATGTATAAATGCATCCCTGATATAAGACTTAATGCGAACAAGGTGGTCTGTTGTGGACATACCTTCCCTGAAACCACATTGGAAGGGGTCTGGGATTTTGCCACTTTCAAGCACAGAGATCAAGCGCCGGTTTATCATTTTTTCAAATAACTTGCAAATACAGCTTGTCAATGATATTGGTCTATAACTACTGGGTAAGGATGGGTCCTTGCCTTGTTTATGTATAGGTATGATCACACTTTCCTTCCACGAAGATGGAATGTAACCCGCTGCGTACATGGCATTGAAAAGACTTAATAGTGTTTTAAGGGTTTCAGGGTGCAGGTGCTTAAGCATTTCGTACATGATACGATCGCCACCTGGTGCGGAGTTATTGCAACAGTTTAGAGATGCCTTAAGTTCAGCGAGAGAAAATGGTCGATTGTATGTATCATTTTGCGTACATTTACGTTCGAGGGGCTGTCGCTCTGCGCGTTCTTTGAACTTCAAGAAGTGTTCTGTGTAGTGTGATGCACTGGAGATGCGTTCTAAATGTTCACCCAGGAAGTCAGCCTGATCTTTCAGACTATCACCTTCTGTGTTTACCAAGGGGAGTGATTTTGTGTGACGTCCTTTTAATGTGTTTACTCTGTTACACACTTTTTTCTCGTCTGTATAGGAATTTATACTGCAAAGATAGTGCTCCCAACTATCTCTCTTAGCACGTCGACGTGTTCTTCTGCCTTGGGATTTGGTCTGTTTGAAATTTATGAGGTTTTCGGCAGTTGGAGAGTCGCGAAGCAATCTCCAAGCCTTGTTTTGTTGTTTCCGCGCCTTTCTACAATCGTCGTTCCACCATGGGATGCGACGCTTTTTGGCTAGCCCGTTAGTTTGTTGGATGGATTTTGTGGCAGCCTCTATTATGAAGCCTGTAAAGTAGGCCACAGCATCGTCTATGTTAAAACCTGCAATGTCACCCTTAGCTAAATATGTTATTTCTCTGAAGAGAACCCAGTCTGCTGATTCAATTTTCCATCGGGGAACATGTGGAGAGCATTCAGTCTGTTTTGTTACATTTATGACTATTGGGAAGTGGTCACTTCCGTAAGGGTTCTTTATAATGTTCCAATCAAGGTAAGGTATTAGTGTACTGGATACTATGCTCAAGTCTATTGAGGAGTAGGTTTTGTGCGCAACGCTATAATACGTCGGCTCCTTCTTATTGAGTAAACATGCATCCGAGGAAAAAAGAAAATTTTCTATTAAACGCCCTCTTCCGTCACAACGGCTGTCTCCCCACAAAGTGTTATGCGCGTTTAAATCCCCGACAACTATGTATGGCTCCGGAAGTTCATCAATGTAGTTTTGAAATTCGGTTTTCTGGAGTTTATAATTCGGCGGGATGTATATAGAGGTAATAGTAATTAGTTTATTAAACAACACCGCGCGAACAGCAACTGCCTCTAGGGGCGTACGGAGTTTTAGTTCTCGGCAGGCAATACCTCTATCGACTATAATAGCCACACCACCGGAAGACACGACTGTGTCATCGCGGTCTTTACGAAAAATGGCGTATTGCCGGAGAAAGTTTGATTGTGTAGGTTTAAGGTGTGTCTCTTGAACACACAGCACCTTAGGATTAAACCTGTGTAGGATTTCTTTGACGTCATCGAGGTTGTGTAGGAGTCCTCTGACGTTCCATTGTATTATTTGTGTATTCATGTTGGAAGTGTTTTTTTGTGCTGTGTGTTTAAAAAAGAGACTAATTTAACTTACAGAGCCCTTGTCGGGCCCTGTGATGCGGGCTTTTTCTTTTTTGGAGCGGTCGAGAGATTCTCGCCGCTCCTTTGGCGCTGGCTGCGCCGTCTGGCTGGAAGATGTGTTCATCGCCCTCTTGCAGAGCGCTGGACACCCGCTCTTGAGAGCGGTTTGTTCGCGGTGAAGGCCTCGTCTCGAGGGACAAGGCCTTGGAGGCCACTAGCCCGGAGGTTGATGGCCCCTTCTGCTGGGGTGGCCGAGCAGCGCTAGCTGCAGCCGCCGAGGGGGCGGATGGCGTCGCTGGCAGCTCACTGTGTGTGAGCCGCACAGCCGCCGGAAGCCGCTGTGGCGCTGCCCCCTGACGCGCCACTTCGGCAAAGCTGGTTTTCGGCAGGTGCAATACCCGCCTGCGTGCCTCCTTGAAAATTATGTTTTCTCTTACCTTAATTGTCACTATTTCCTTTTCTTTTTTCCAGGATGGGCACGACCGCGAGTATGCGGCGTGCTCCCCATCACAGTTCACACAATGTAGAGAGCTTTCACATGACTCAGAGGAGTGTTCATGACTACTGCATTTCGCACAAGTTTGGCGGCCTCTGCAGTTCTGGGAACTATGGCCGAACCGCTGGCATTTGAAACATCGAAGAGGATTTGGCACGTATGGCCTAACACGAAGCTTGATGTACCCGGCCTCGATAGACTCGGGCAGAACACTTGAGTTGAAAGTAAGTATCAGATGCCTGGTCTGGAGTTCTTTGCCATCTCGCCTCATTTTAATCCGTTTTACATTGATGACATTCTGCTCACTGAAACCCTCCAGGAGTTCAGCCTCACTCAGCTGCAACAGATCGTCATCTGAGACAACGCCACGAGTGGTATTCATTGTACGGTGCGGGGTTACTGTTAATTGCGCATCTCCAAATGATACTAGATTGGGCAGTTTTTCGTACTGTTTCTGGTCTCGGAGCTCCAAGAGGAGATCACCGCTCGCCATCCTAGATGCTTTATAGCCTGGTCCAAAAATATCAGTCAAAGTCTTTGACACAAGGAAAGGTGAGATTGCTCGATTTGTCTGTTTTTTCTGAGTGAATCACATGGAATCGGGGAAAAGTTTCTCTTTGGCGACCAAAAAACTGGAAGACTTCATCGGTGCACCCTCGTTTCAGACGGCGATCGGATAGTGGGGGGAATGAACTTGCCATAAGTATATATGGATTTTTCGGCAGCAACGCCAGCCACCCACCATGGAGTCCAACAAGGGGACGCTGGAGGGCCTGTAAACACAAGACCTGCAGAGGTCAGCTGTACGTCACCACTATAACCAAATATGGAGTATCCGAGGTTGGGTACCCACACAAGGTTAACCCTAGCTGCCTGGGAAATTAGAAGTAATGGAAGTGAACAGAAGACAGGATAGATTGAAAGTGAGAGAGAAAGACGAAGATTAAAGAGGAGGACAGGAAAAGGCAACTGCCGATTTCCCCTGGGTGGGTCAGCCCAGGGGTGCCGTCTATGTGAAGCAGAGGCCGAAGAGGTGTGTTGCCTCTGCCGGGGGGCCTTAAAGGTCCGAACACCCGGCATCGGCTCAACCCCTAGGATCCCCCTTTCCCCAGACACGGCTCAGCCGCGCACGTTTACACGCGGGAGGGTCCAGCCCTCATGTGCTCGGGTCCGTGGTGTCGCAAACCACCAAACGCCTGCTGACGCAGACGCCCCTGCGGGGACCCCAGGTGGTCCAAATTTCCGGCAGTCCCCAACTACGGCGTGCCTCATAATCAGATCGTGGTTTTGGCACGTAAAACCCCATAATTTAATTTAATTAATTTAATCACACACTCCTGAGACAATGTGGCAAGTCTGGAAGCTGTTGCCACGTGCTTTCAGTTCCCACTCCACTGCAAGCCACCTGTGATGTACGAGGGGAAATTAAAAAGTAAAGCGACTTTTGCCATTTCTCGCACTAGGGTTTGATAACACTGCTAGTATCCAGCACTGAATTCGTGTCCTCTGCAACGCTTTTATGGAACGTGTCGCTCTTATTCCCGCGTTAGTCGTTAAGAGTGTAGCAGACCGCTAAACATGGCAGCTCCATTTTCGGAAAGTGTGTGCAAGGTGGGTCCCGAAAGAATTGTCAGCGCAGCATAAGGCACAAAGGTTGGACATCTCGTAAACATTTGGCTCGTTATCGTCGCGATGGAGATGGATTTTTACAGCGAATTGTTACTGTAGATGAAACTTGGGTGCATCATCACGAACCGGAAAGTAAGGCTGCGAGCATGGTTTGGAAACACTCATCATCACCAAAAGTTAAGAAATTTAAACGTTAACCATCAGCTAACAAGATTATGCTAACACTATTCTGGGACATGGAAGGTGTGGTAGCCGTTCATGTCAGCCCAAGAGGCGTGAAAGTGTAAACAGTGAGAACTATTGCGATGTGTTGCGAACTAAAGAATCCTGCAATCAGATCAAAACGCCGTGGAAAACAGTGAAAAGGTGTCGTCCTGCAGCAAAAGAATGCTCGGCCACATTCTGCCAAACGGACAGCCGAAACAATAAAGGAGTTGGGATTTAAATTGCTGGAACACCCGCCATACAGTCCACACCTGGCTGCGATTTTGATATGTTTGGACCACTGAAGGAAGCGCTCAGGGGAAGATTTGCAACCAATGCAGAAATCATTGATGCAATGCAAAATTGGTTGCAGGTGCAACCAAAAAATTTTTTTTCCAACGGAATCAAAAAGCTTGTGAAACGTTGCGCAAACTGCGTTCAAGTGCAGGGATGTTATGTAGAAAAATAATGTATGTTTCAGTTTCCTATCATTAGATTAAATGTGCCTTTTCTCAAAAGTCCCCTAACTTTTTCACTTCCCCTCGTAATTATATGCAGCAAAGAACCTTAAACAAGGTGCTTAATATAGAAATTAAAATAAAAATGTTCGAGCCTGGGGATTGCCTCTGACAAAAAGTGCTCATCACGCTCAACAACAATTGTGACAGTTTGCTTGGAGCTGTAAACAAAAAAAAAACACTGTGTTGTGTTTGTTACATACAATGTAACTTGAATTTGTGTGTAATACTGATGGCGCTTGTTCACTGCCAAGTGTCCATCTCTGTACACAATTTACTTAATGAAGCTTGCTTCCTTAGTGTGGTCGATAAGTACATCGTCTTTCCTGGAGTACGGGCACTTAAGTTCCAGCAGAGTTGTCTCGTCTCCATACTTGAAAAGTCCGTCAGGGCTGGCACACAGCCATGGTTGCTTCAAGTGCACAATGAGACCGACCTGCAGTCATATTGGTTGAGAGTGCAGTTGCGCAGATTAGGCCACATTCCAAGTCGTTTATATATGACTGATATGAAAGGGTTTCAGTCTGCACTTCCCTTACAAAATGCTGACAATTTATTATACGTTGAGCAAGGGCATTATGTTGTTTCATCTCTAAATGAAGAAAGGTCGTAAAACCTTCCGACTTCAGATTGCAGGCCTACTTTTCACACTATATAGATATGTAGCATCACTGCATTTGGTAGTTCTGCAAAAAAGTGACCCACTACTCATCTTTTACAGTGTAAGTGCTATACAGGAAACATATAATTAAGTTTATTGCCAGATATGATGGTAGCAGGCACATTAGTTTGGCAGTGGTTACTTGCCTTAAATGTTAGCATCTTTTGTTTGATTACTTTCTTGCTGCTGTACAGTGTGTTCAAAATTAAGCATTACGTAATTTTTAGAAATCGCCTGTGGCAGGTAGCATAATTCTTATCGTTGAGCTAGGTTATTCAATGAGGCGGGCATTAGTAGCACGAGAAATCGAAACACCTATTCAAATAATTAACTTCTTAGTTCATTACATTACGACACATATTGTAATCTACGAGTTGTAGCCGGTGAGTTTGTCAGGCATATCCACTTGGAATGAATTTCCACAATGACACCAGTTTGGAGATATGCAGCATCAAACTCGTCGCAAAAGTGCATTGTTGTTCCACTTACTTTTTTTACCAAAATGCTGTTTCATACATTGAAGCACAAAAGTAACTGGAACACCCATGTATTTAGTCCCACACTTTAGGAAATAATATCTCGAAACTGGTGTCATCCTGGAGATTCATTTCAAGGGGATGCGTCTTGGAAACACACCGGCTACAATTCGTAAATAGCAATATGTGTTTCGTAAAGTAATTAAAAAGCTCATTAGTCAATTTTCGTTAATTATTTGAATATGTGTTTCGATTTCTCGTGCTAATGTCCACCTCTTCGAATAACCCAGCTCAATATGAGAATTATGCTACCTACCACAAGCGATTTTTAAAAATTCCGTAAAGCTTAATTTTGAACACCCTTTAGAATCATGAGTTTAGCTTTCATGCAGTTGCCGACTTTCAAGCAGAAGAAAAGCTTCTTTCTGATGTAGCACTTCACTGTTACAGCATAAATATGTACCGCCTAAAAGAAAGAGACTCACATATGTACCCAACTGAAAATGTGCGGTGGTCATTGCAACTTCCATGCCAATTTTTCCAGCATTACAGACCTTCATGCTGCTCACCACATACCTGCGAGACAGGCCCTCCTATTTTATTGCGATAGCAATTATATGGACACTCCAAAGCAGATTTCTGCCGTCGGCGTCGCCGTCGCCGTGAGGTTTCGTATGACGTCAATGGAGATGAAATCGTCGCCGCGCGCCGCCGAACGCTGTATGTGCGAGTGAAAGGGAGCGAGGGACGCGCGCTTTCACGGGGAATGAACGCACGGCGGAGAACAAACGCGCGTTCTGTGCCGTGCTCCCTTAAGGGCTGCAGAAGTAGGCGCCTCTTTCCTCCTTTACCATCACCATATATGTAGAGCAAACGCGCCTTCTTCTGACGCACGAAAGGCCGTGGGGGGGAGGGGGAGGGAAGGGAGGCGACGTTTAGCTGCGGCACCAAGTGCCTATTTATATAAAAACGTTGTTGCAATTTCACCCGAAAGGCGAAGCATCAATTGCGATAGCAACTTAGTAGAGAGCTATACGGAGTAAGGATAGTAGTTTTATCCGCTGTACAAACTTGGACATGCAGCAGCACCGCCAACACACAGCACTGTTGCCGACGCTGTCGGCGTATTGCCCGCGTTCGCACAAAATGCGTGCGGCGTTGGTGACTGTTGCCGGAGCCTGCTTGATGCCTGCGTAGTTGTCCCAAGCCTTTGCGGCACCACAAAATCGTTTTGCTGCAACCAGCCATTTTGTGTGGTCAGGCCAAGCATGACGATCACCCAAGGCATTGATAGTGTGAACCCAAAGGATCACGTCATCTTAAAGGCTGCGAAAAGGCGGTATTTTTACGTAAGCCGGCTGCTGGAAGTCGCGGTGGCTCAACTCCGCCAGGCTGCCTGTGTAGCCGCCCGAGGAACCAGGGCTGATGTCCATGGACAGCGCGGTCATTGTGGTAGTCACGGCAGCAGGTTCTACGACCAAGAAAGCATTGACAGCATACCTTGGTGCACGCCGATGAACTGTACGAGGAAACTTAAGACAGGAACGCCTTAAATCAGGCTCGTTCTAGACTGCGCCATTGCAATGTAATCAAGGAGACAGACACACAGCACCCATTGCTTGCTTGCTTGATCCTCATCCGTGGCGCTTACCCACTACAAGGGATTGGCCAAGCACCCATTCACTGGTCCGGCTGTTCTCTTCTTCCTCCTCTTCTCCCCCAAGCGCTCGCTGTCCGAGTACCCGAGCCCAAGTGGATCCCTTCATCTTTACAACGCATATATAGCGCAACTGACGACGTTGGTCTGCTCCGGACGACGGTCAGTTGCACTTCGCTCATCTAGGCGGCAGGACGTCTGTCAAGTCTACATTGCAACACATTGCAATGTGGTGAACGCGGTTTAAAATACGGGACCTCAAAGCTGCGCGATGTAATGCTAACGCTTTCACCGCTAAATCGCTACTGAATAGTTTACAGCGAAGTTGTATATGACTCGGATCCCGGGATTTCTTCGAGTCGGTCGACAGAAAAGTCGACAGAAACCCAATCCACGAATCGAAGCGAAAAGTGTCTATCTACAGTGGAATACACATGCAAAACACACTCCAGTGTTCATCTGAATAATGAAAAGCACAAAACAAGTGTCAAAAACACGGGATAGATATGGCGCGTTCGAACAATGCGAAGCACGTAGCGTTCGCCGCATGCGTTTCCCGGTAGAGATTATGCGGTTGCATAAGCTGCAGTTGCCGGGAAGCCGCAACTCTAGCATACGAAGCAGGGAGTGACATCACTACACCTTTATATGCTAAAGATGAACCCCCCTAGCAACTGATTTCATTTGTGTTGTGATAGCGCTACGGAAACGCCACGCGTAGTTATAGGTTCTGCCGAAGAGCAGCGTGAACACGATGAGCGGCGACGGGAACAGCAATGTCAATATGCACGACGGTCCATGCTGGCCAAATAGCTTCGGAGCGTGGATTAGAGCCAATTTTTTTTTCGATTACCCAACTTCTTGCGTAGCTTCTACAGCGTTGCACGCTATGTACACGTGGTTTTCAAGTTCACACACGGTATGCTGTCGAAGTAAACAAGCAAGCATGACCTACCCTGCACGGAAGAACACGGATTAAACTTTATTTGTAAGAGAAAATACATGGTCTGCATGAAGCACATACGTTATACAAACTTTACGCTTGACGACCGGTTCTGAAATTCATGCGAAAAGAAGCTGACCAACAGTGAGCTAGTAAAAAAATAGTGTCATATGAAACTGCGATCAATTGCATCAATTGCGATAGCAAATTAGTAGAGGGCTATACGAAGTAAGGATAGTAGTTTTATCAGCTGTATAAACTTGGACATGCAGCAGCACCAGCAACGCGCATAACTGTTGTCGACGCCGTCGGCGTTTTGCACGCGTTCGCTCCGAACGCGCGCGGCGTTGCTGACTGTTGCCGGGGCGTTTGGGGGCGGCTCGGAGGTTTTCGACGAGATCAGAATGGACACTCGTCGATCAGCGTCGGAAATCTTACACACCTTCTCGCGTCGCAACGCTTTTATATAGGCATTTGGTGCCGTAGCTAAACGTCGCCTCCCCTCCATGCCTCCCTCCCGTCCCTCCACGGCCTTGCGTGCGACGGACGAAGTCGCGTTTGCTCTATATAAATGGTGATTGTAAACGAGGAAAGAGACGCTTAATTCTGCAGCCCTTCAGGGAGCACGGCGCAGAACGCGCGTTTGATCTCCGCCGTGCGTTCGCTCCCCGTGATAGCGCGCGTCCCTCGCGCACTTTCACTCGCATATAAAGCATACGGCGCGCGGCGAGGATTTCATCGCCGTTTGACGTCATACGGAACCTCACAGTGACGGCGACGGCGACAGCGACGGCAACGCCGACGGCAGAAATCCGCTTTGAGTGTCCATATAATTGCTATTGCATTAATAGAGAGAGAGGGAGACAACACTCAGGATAGAAAGAACAAGGACCGCTCCACGGGAAAAAGATTTAAAAAATACCAAACGGCCACAAGGTACTATAGTACAACTTTAGAAGACAGGAGGAGGCCCCGCCCAGTTGACCGAAGCGCAGCAGCCAATTCCTCCGCGACTCAAGAAATATTCCCGCTCAAAAAATTGTGACTGCTTCTAAAACGCGTATTTGTCGGTATAAATAAGATTTGTGTATCTTGACGAGTGGTTTGGTAAAACTATCATGATGGAAATGCTACCGCACATGACGGATCGCGAGAGAAAAATAACTCCGTGCCTTCTACAACGCTGTGCGTCGTCTGCCACGGAGCAAGATCGACGGCACCGGGCGTAGTAGTCGCTGGCTTAATAGCATAAGATTCATATATACTTTTTGTGTGTTTGCACAACCTTATTTTTTAATGTGTTGGGCTTATTTTTAATTATTATTTTTCTTTTTTTTTTCGCGGTTGCGAACCTGCAATCTCGTGAGTTCGCGCACGATCGCGCGCGGCATTCCGTGCCAGTTTTCAGCCATGGAGCCCAGCGAGGTGACATCGGAACGCGATCCTTTGTTGCCGAACGAGCCTTGTGTCGCCTCGATGACCACACCACCAAGGAGCCTCGGCAAGAACAAGAGCGGCCACATCCTGAACAGCGATTCACGCAACATGATCTTCCACTGCTACACGTTTTGGCGTAACAGGCAGCCTGAACGCAGCGTGGAGGACACGAGCAAGTTTGTCGCCGACATGCTCGGTGTCAGCGAAAGGACTGTGTTCAGGGTGAGGGAGGAAGTTAAAGCTTCGCATTTTTCGGGTGGCAAACTGACGACGCCCTCGCGAAAGCGCCCACGCAATGCGGAGAAGAGAAGACGCAGCGCGAAGTTTGACAGCTTCACGTTGTGCGCGCTGAGGTCATGTGTGCACGATTTATTTCGTCGCAACGAGATACCGACGGTCGAGAAGATAACTACCGAGTTTCCCCATCACTAAGGCGGTGTACTGTGCGTCGCCTGCTTGCCGAGATCGGCTTCAATCACGAAAAGAGAAGCTGCAACTCGCTGCTTATCGACCGGGATGACATCCCCAATTGGCGGAATCGCTACCTCCGTAACGTGGAGCGCTACCGGGCGGAAGGCCGAAAGATCTTCTACCTGGACGAGACATGGGTGATGGCGGGACACACTCGGTCGATCGTGTGGACAGACACCGTGGTGCAGAAGCGCGGACGCCTGTTCGCTCGAGCAAATGGCCTGACGACGGGTCTAAAACAACCTTCTGGGAAAGGTCAGCGCCTGATCGTGACGCACATCGGCAGCGAGGATGGTTTCGTCGACGGCTGCTTGGATGTATTCAGAGGCCAAAAGACAGGCGACTACCACGAGGAAATGGATGGCAATCGCTTTGAGGGCTGGTTCAATGACGTTCTGCGGAAGTTGCCAGCTGGTAGCGTCATTGTTTTAGACAATGCACCTTACCATAGCCGGCGAGAAGAGAAATTGCCGACGACGGCCTGGAAGAAGGAAAAGATACAGGAGTGGCTCACAAGCAAGAACATCACCTACTCTGAAAGCATGATAAAGAAGCAGCTGCTTGAGCTGGTGGCATCTGTAAAGTCACGCTTTCTGAGCTACATCGTAGACAACACAGCTATAAGGGCCGGTTGCATTGTACTCAGGCTCCCGCCGTACCACTGCGAATTTAATCCCATTGAGCTTGTGTGGGCCAAGGTCAAAAATGGCATCGCTGCGGACAACAGAGACTTCAAGCTGTCCACGGTCGACGTCATCTTGAGGGAGAAAATCAAGCAGGTAATGGCGGAAGACTGGAGGAAGAGCATTCAGCATGTGATGGACTTGGAGGCAAAGTTCAGACTTTACACGTCTGGGAGTGAGCACATTCAACCCATCATCATCCAGCTGGGTGAAGGTGACACTGAAAAAAGTGACTCCGACTGCGAGCTGTCTGGCATTGAGCCACTCGACGAAGCATAAAGGCTTCTTATTAACAAAAGAACAGCCCGGGCTATAAAAATTTTGCCGGTGGGTTCGCAACAGCCAACCATCCATTCCGTGACCTCTCAAATAAATAAGCAGTTCCGTTTATAGCATATTCCTTATAATAGAAGCTCAATTCTGATAAGCAACGTCCTGCACACATTGTGCTCGATTTAAGAAGTGGCGTAGAAACACATTTAAATGCTGGCATATCTGAATTGAAACACTATTGTTAACCCTGATTATCGTTGGCGGTGCCAAAATGCTCATTCAGGCAGCCACCCTCGAGTTTGACGCGCCCCATAGTGAAATAGCAGAAGTCAGAGCACGCTTTATGGTTCTGTTAGCAGTCTGCAGTGGAAATCAGTCATGTCATAGTGAGTGGTGGTGAAATAGCAGCAGACAACACGAAACTGACAGCCACTGTCAGCAGCTTGAATGCCAAAGCACATTCATGTGGTTGCAATGTTTATTTTGTTATCTGGCTCACGCAAGTAATGCGAATAAGAAAACAAATATAAGACATCATTAGCTTAGTGAGGCCCAAAATGCTCATTCAGGCAGCCACCGTCGAGTTTGACGCGCCCCATAGTGAAATAGCAAAAGTCGGAGCACGCTTTATGGCTCCGTTAGCAGTCTGCACTGAAAATTGAAGTGTTGTCATAGCCGATTTTCAATTTATTAATCTGACTCGATCGAGCAAGTAATGCGAATGCAAGCACAATCATTAACGTGATTAACTTTGCTAGCATTTTTTGTCATATTTACGTACCGGAAAAATGCTCAGTAAAGTTGAACGTGTTTTAGTGAGTCACTTTGTTCATTACAAGCCGTAGGCAAAGTGACAGACAGATTCAGACAGTGGTATTGGGGAAGTAATAAATGGTGAAAGTTGCAAAAGCTCTCACAGCACTGCTTTGCTGGACTCCATTCACTAGAAAACTGCATTTGTAATGATGAAAGCGTGAAGACAGGAAATGATACCCCACTGCACAATGTTATATATGTGTACCACCACATGTGACGGGCAGCAAAACTATCTGTTTATTAAGACTGAATGCAACAACATAGCAAGGTGCTGTTTCACAATATGGCACCTTTTCATGTGCACTTCTGGCAAGCTACTGTATGTACTGATGCATAAACACATTAACAGGGGAAAGAGACGAAGTAACTGTGCAAGCCACGTGATGCTTTTAACATTTTGTATCTGTCAATGTTTCTATTATCACAGCTGATAGAACTTTCTTTGGTGCAAGTTGATGCACAAGAAGCAAGGTCAGAATAGTAGGAGAAAACAAAGCAAGGTGACAGACTGAGGAGGCAAGGTAGACAAGAGAGAATGGCTTTAATGACATGGAAGAGACCAGCCCTGCTATTCACTGGACTTGGTGCTTTGAATGAGATCAGTTAATGGAATTGTAAAGAAAGTCGTGGCTGCAGCATGCTTCCAGGAACAAAAGCAAAGATAAAAGGAGAGAAATAGGAATAAATACATACACGTACGGAAGAACTCACATATTCACACACATGAACACAAACGCGAGCACGAAAACTAAGATATAAAATACAAAAAAGGGCAAAATAACAAATATACATAAACGCACAAGAAAACACGCACACACATTTAACGCAGACGCGGGTCGAACTATTAGGAGCGAGTTCACAAGCAGCTGTGCCTACTTTGTCGTACTTTTTTTTAATGTACATATTGGCTCTGTTGCCTTCACTGTCATAGGAAGTTTTTAGTAGCGACATATCACGACAAAGCGCAAAGCTGTGCTGTGGGAAAGCAAGTCGAGCGCTGACAGCACAGCTTATGCGCGATTGTGTCACAGCAGGCTTTCTACAGCTGGCGCGTGCAGTGAGCGAAGAGTTCTAAGCCACACAGCGACGCGAATTCATGCCAAGCTCCCTTGCAACGGCACCAGTGTATCAGTCATAATTTTAAATTAGCCTTCAGGCTGACATTAAGGAAACAAACACTGCTTCCAAACGCCTGACCGTTAACAATCGAATCACATTCGCTCAAGCAGCGCGTGTTAGTCACTGATTTTTAGCATTGGTGGAAAGCAATCAATTGACGGTGCTACACAACACTCGAACGACGCTGCTAGACGCTCGGCTATCTTATCACACTGCTGCCAACGATCGGTCGTTTGCACGCTGAGCTGGTAGCAACGAATCTTTGGGTTGGAGGTTGCTTTCAGAAATCTTTTCTGTTGAGAAAATCTTTTCTGCAGGTTGGTTTCATCCGCGCACGCTTTTCTCATTTATCATCATAATGGTTTTGCTCCATCACTTCACCACGTCCGACGAGAAACGAAGGGGCACACTACACAAACACAACCGCCGCTCACAGTAGGCACCAGACTTTGGCGAACTCTCGTCGTCGCAACTTCACTTAGGAGCAAAAGAAAACACCACGGAACAAACACAACGATGTTTGTTTGCAGCGTATGTCGCCGCGGGATCCTGTTTCCACACGAAGCGCAGCGCGGCGTCACCGATGTTCGCTACAATCTTTCTTCGCCGGCTCACGGCTCAGAACAAACGCACGCGGCACAAATTGTGCATCATAAGCTCACAATAATATTTCCGGCATGACAGACCACCACAAACAATTCGAATTCACTCTGACGAAGGGAGACGCCCAGAGCTGACGTGACTCGGCCCAGTTCGAAGCGAGGGCGGCCATGTTAGGCATGTTCTCCGTCGGCGGGGACACCGGCCGTCCAGCTGATGACGTCACCTGAAGTGCGCGCCTATTGGTGCCGGCTCGTGTGCATCCGCCTTTGAGGGGCAAATGCCGCTGTCTTCTAAAGTTGTATCTGACTATAAGTACACACACATCTCGCCTTGTAAGCTTGCGACACAACAAATAAAAAAAGAATAAAGCAATCACAGCAGCTTTTTAAGCTGGGGCACTGCATAGGGCGTCTGAGTAATACTGAATAAAGCAAGCATATCAGTAGAAAAGTTTCACCCGAAAGGCGAAGCATCAATTGCGATAGCAAATTAGTAGAGAGCTATACGGAGTAAGGAAAGTAGTTTTATCAGCTGTATAAACTTGGGCATGCAGCAGCGCCAGCAATGCGCAGAACTGTTGTCGACGCCATCGGCGTTTTGCCCGCGTTCGCACTGAATGCGCGCGGCGTTGGTCACTGTTGCCGGTGCCTCTGGGGGCCGTTCAGAGGTTTTCGACGAGATCAGAACGGGACACTGATGTGTCTGCGGCTGGCATCCTAAAACACGTGACGTGCACGTCATCAACCCCTACTGCGGAGTACGCAATAAACGTTCCATTTTCTAGTCACCATGTAGTTATTTATTGTCTAGACGCGACGTTTCAGTGGCGACGAGGAAGAAGCCGAACGCAGCCCAGAAGAAGAAGTCCTCGCGGCTTCCCGCAGAGCTCGATGGTTCGGTGCCTCTTGTCTCGTATCCGAAAGGGGATTGGCCACATTTTAACTGCCCGTAGTGCTTTGTTTCTTCTATAGGTGTTTTTTTAGGGACCATGAATGCAGGTCTCCGGTCCCGGTCAGGGCGCGCCCTAGTCGGCTAGCCGTCCCACTGAGTCGGTGCCCCTGGAGTGTTTTCTTCGGAACAGAGTCAGTACCTTGCCCGTGGCGCTCGTACCCACAGATAGTGGATCCATTCGGTTGACCGAATCAGAAAGTTTCCAGGAGGAGCTGCGCGGTATAACCGAGCACTTCGTTGACATCTCGGAGGTGAGGCGTTTAGGCAAGACAGGCATTCTGTGTAAGTCATCTAATGTTCAGTGCCTTAATAATTTGCTTAACTGCACGAGATTCGCTAGCATCGCGGTTCGTGCTTTCGTGCCTCGTCATCTCGCATGCGTGAAAGGCATTGCTCGTGGGGCTCCTACCGATATTACTCCTGAGGACTTTTTGAAGATGCTCTCTCCGGCTGGTGTTGTTTCTGTTTATAGATGCAATAGGTCGGTGGATGATAACCGAGTCCCACCTGAGAGCGTTATCGTCTCGTTCGCCGGTTTAACGCGCCCATCTGAAGTGAAGGCTTGGCCATATTTGTTCCGCGTGGAGACATTGTCACCTCGGCCATTGCAGTGCCGAAACTGCTGGAGATTTGGGCACACTGCTAATGCATGTAGATCTTCAGTGAGATGCTGTAATTGCGGCGGCTCTCACTCTGCATCAGCCTGCGACGATGTACCTAGCAGATTCTCTTCTGCATTCGATTTGACTTTCTCCTCTGCTAACATGTCTATTTCATCTTGGGACACCTTTGACAATGGAACAAGTAGCGATCACTTACCCATCACTTTTGAAATTATTAAAATTATGGGCCAAAACCACGATCTGATTATGAGGCACGCCGTAGTGGGGGACTCCGGAAATTTGGACCACCTGGGGTTCTTTAACGTGCACCTAAATCTAAGTACACGGGTGTTTTCGCATTTCGCCCCCATAGAAATGCAGCCGCCGTGGCCGGGATTCGATCCCGCGACCTCGCGCTCAGCAGCCCAACACCATAGCCACTGAGCAACCACGGCGGGTACTTTTGAAATTATGCTTTCACGTCAGGCTCCTATTGTACGGCAAAGACGACTCATTAATTATAAAACTTATAAATCCACTAGAAATGCAGGTTTTTCAGCGATGAGTACTTGCGGTGAACAACAGAGGGCTGACTCAGTGGTATCGCTTTTAAACTCTGCTATTCAGCCCGATGAGTTTACAGTTATGTCTGGCAGCTCACCGTCAAAGTCATCTTTGTGGAACGATGCTTGCACACGGGATGATAGGCGAAGAAAAATAGTGTGAAAAAGTCTACAACATAATCATTCACTGAAAAATTGGATGGACTATAAATTCTATGCAGCTTTATTATTTAAACCAACTGTGGCGATAGCCAAAGATAAAAAAAAAATATGCACTACATACGTCTTTGTCAAAACCAGAAAGAAGATCGGCACTTTTTAGGTTCTTACGCAACAAAAAAGATGTTCAACAGTCCGTATGGTCATTTTCTGCTGTTCTATCCCCCAAAGAAGCGGCGGATTCACTAAATAATATCGCGAAAGGGCTTGAAGCACGCTTTTCTTCGCTGTATCCCAGACCTAGGAGGTTCAAAATTTCGACATCTGAATTTGTAGAAGTTACCATGAGAGAATTATCCGACGCCATCTTAACTGCACATCAATCAGCTCCTGCACACCAATCACAATTACTACGATTAAATTATTGTTTAGCTCTTTCCCAGATGAGCTTTTGAATATAGTTAACTGTTCAATACAATATACATGGATTCCGACCTCTTGAAAAATTGCAAAAATTGTGCTTTTGCTTAAAAAACAAAACCTCGGTTATATCTTGAACAACATTCGGCCAATTGCACTTACATCAATTCTAGTAAAAATTGTAAAAAAAGTAATACATGTCCGGCTGAATGAATTTACTTCTCGTGGTATTTTATGCTCGAGACAAATAGGATTTAGGCCTCAATGTTCCATTTGGCCAGCTCAAGTTAATTTAGAAAGCCGCATTCGACTCGCAGGACAATCAGGAGATATATCAGCATTGGTAACTTTAGATATTGCAAAAACATGTGACAGTGTCGAACATGAAATTCTAATTTCTCGATTAGCAAGCTGTTCTGTTACAGACTATTTAGTAGCCTGGATACAAGAGTTCCTTTCTGGTAGAGATTTTTTTTTTGTTTCAAGGATGGGGTGACATCGGATACATATAAACAGACGAGAGGCGTACCACAGGGGATCAGTTCTTTCGCCACTTTTGTTTAATATTTTGTTATCGTGCCAGCCCATCAGGAAGGGCAACCCTATTCTCATCATCATGGGATATTAATACGTTATACCAAATTTTGCAATCTTATTTGTCTGAACTCGAGTCCTGGCTGGACGGCCTGTCTTTTTCGCTTAACGTAAATTAAGAAATGCGCTTTACTGGTGTTTCCATTGTTAAATCTTGTTTTTATTTCTCTTCATTATCGAAATCAACCGATACCGCGAGTTGCAATTTTGAAGTACTTAGGGATAGCTTATGATGGTAAGCTAAACTGGCAGCAGCAAATACAAGCAAATGCTAATAAAGGAGAACGTGCAATGACATTGTTGTGCCGGTTCAGTAATAAAAACACAGCGTTGCGTAGAACTACGTTGCTGATGATTTATAAGCTTTTATAATTTATTTGCCCCTTATTTTGCCCCCATTCTAGAATTTGGTTGTGTTCTTTTTCAGGATGTGCAGCATACAAGCTAAGACCTTTAATTCTACTGGAAAGGCAAGCGCTGCGTCTCTGCCTCGGGCTGCCAAGTTTTGTGGCTAATAATGTTCTTTATCTGGAGTCTGGAATTATTCCGCTTGATTCCAGATTTAATAAACTTACTGTCCTGACTTTCCTGAAGCTTTATGATACATCGCTCTCCCATTTTCAACCCGTTTTCATTAATTCTGCAGAATCATTTTTCAGAACAGGATGGCGGCGTTACCGACAGCCACAAGTTATTTGTGTTCAATCGCTGTTATCAAAACTTCAAGTTAGTCTACCGCACCTGATTTCTCCAAAATCCAATTCGTTCAAGGTAGAATTGACTTTTGATATTTTTCCAAAACACGTGAAACTTCTTTCTGCGCGCATACTTGAAGGTCTCCTTCAAGACCATCTTAGTCAATTTCCGTCTGATTTGGTTATCTCTACGGACGCATCACAAAATTTAGAGAAGGCTGGTGTTTGCATCCTTTCGAATCAACTCAACTGGTCTCTTGCTCTCCCTCTCGCTGATTACACTCCAATATTTCTTGCAGAATTTCCGGAAATTATTCTTGCCATCCGAAAATTGGGTCCATAGAATTCTAAAGTAATAGTGGTTACAGATGCGCTTTCAGTCTGTACACATTTAACTTCAGCAGTCACAGCAGTCACACCTGCTGAGTATATTTTCGACTCTTGCCCCGGAAAATTTATCCGAAGTCCGCTTTGTCTGGGTCCCCGGACATAGTGGAATCATTTTAAATGAATCAGCTGACTCGCTCGATTCGACATCACTAAATGGTCCGGTCATAAATGTTCTAACTGATTTCTTTTATAACAGGAGCTAGATTTAAGCGCCTTTTATGGCTGAATTGCAATGAATTGTTAACACTTTCTTCAGACGATTTTCGACATTTAAAATTTCGGTGGAACACGAGCAAACGCCTTTCACGCCAATGTGAGGTGACGCTGTCTAGTTTGCGCTGCAGAGTTCCCCGCCTAAATTTTTATCTTCATAGATGTGGTTTATCAATCACTGACCTCTGCTCGTTTTGTAATCAACCAGAAACTATTGACCATTTATTTCTATCTTGCCACCGCTTCTCCTGCCTCTGTAGAATGTTTCTGATATTTCCAAGTAGTAATCTGTGTTTAGCACTTACAACATCAAACATTTTGTCTTTTGGGGCCTGTTAATTAGGCACAAGCCAGGGTTCGATGATCATTGCTGTGCACAAATTCATTGAAGCATCCGGAAGGTTACGCTGCTGGGGTACTGACCGTGGGACATGTTATTGGATTTTTATTTTTGTAGTTAGTTTTCTCTTAATTTTTATTTAGTTAGTTTTTATATAGGCCCTCTCAAAATCTGTGTTACGAGTTAGTTGCCAAAATCTTCATTTTGATTGTTCGCCTTTACCCCTTTTGTACGTTGTTGGGTGTATGTTTTATTCTATCCAGTGTGGCCAATCCCCCTCGTGGGTACAAGCCATGTTTTGAGGCAACAACAACAACAAGGATGAGCCTCGGAAAACCACTCGTGTTCGATGGCATCGAGAACAGATGGACGACTTTCAAGATTCGACTTAAGGCGTACCTGGAAGTGCAAGAGATAACAGACGATACGAAGCGACGCGCCATCTTGATATCGTCATTTTTCGACACGACGGTACGGGTCATTCAGGGACGATGTCACCTAAGACAAGTCAACACCCTCACCTATCAAGAAGCCATTGGATATTTGCAGGATTATTATGCGCCGGAAGTCAATGAGATAGCCGCAGATTCGCATTTTTATGCGGACGCAGCAAGCCGGTGAAACAGTAAGAGACTTCATTGCAGAGATTCCGCGCCTGGCCGAACAGTGCAATTTTAGAATCTCTCTGCAGCGTATGCTCCGTGATCGAATCGTTTGCGGAGTTGCAGATGAAGATGCCCAGCGGCATTTGCTCACCAAACGTGATTTGACTTTGTCGGAGGCAGAAGACTGTCATTTCGGCACAGAACGTGAGCGAAAACGCCAGAAACATGCACGCCTCCGAACAGAGGGTGGTCCATTATACGAGAATGCCATCTCGAAAAGGGAGATTTCAGCAGCGTCTTCGAAAGTGCCAGAGATGCGGAGGTGACATACATTCTGAAGAAGCGTGTTTTCATCAACATACCATATGTCGGAAGTGTGGTCGGCGCGGACATATCGCCCAGGTGTGCCGTTCTGGAACGCGAGGCAAGCCGCGCGGTACCTACGCCATATTGGCGGATGCCAGTGACCGATCAACCGCCCACGAAGCACTTTATACTCTCGTGGCACATCAAGACAGCAACAGAGACATGGAGACACCTGCTTTTAAGGAAATTGTTTGGAATGGGGTACCACTTTGCATGATCGTGGATACCCGATCGCTAGTTAGCGTCGTCTCCACATCGGTGTTTCGGAAGCATCGACATCATTGGCCGCCGTTAACGAACACGACTCTTCGATTATCATGTTTTTTGGGAGAGCTCACCATAGCGGGTCAAGTACGCAACGCATGACTGCGTCATGTAATGGACAGCCGGATCTTTAGTCGTCGTCGACATTCCCAGCCCGACACTTTGTGAAAGAGACATCATAAAAGCCTTCAACCAGTCTCGGGTAGCGATGCTGAAACCCAACCTGGTATCAAAGATTCAAGCACAACCGAATAAAGCTCTACAGACTTTACTGGATGAATTCAGGGATGCATTTGCCTCTGGACTTGGGAAATTCACCTGTCCACCCATGAAATTCCAACTCAAAGAGCAAGCTACTCCTCGTTTCTGTTAGGCTCGTTCCCTACCTTATGCCTTGGTGCACAAGGTTTCGGAAGCGTTGGACTGCATGGGGGCAGATTGCATCTTATCACCAGTAACGACTGCAGAATGGGCCACACCTGTCGTGCCTGTTGTGAAACCGGATGGATCCATCCGTGTTTGTGGAGATTTCCGTCTCACGGTGAACACAGCTACGGTTACTGAACAATATCCCCTTCCACGGGTAGAAGACATTTTCGCACGGCTAAACGGCGGCGAAGTATTCACCACTCTCTACTTGACACAAGCTTACAATCAACCTCCCTTGAACGACAAGGATAAATAATTGACTGTGCTCAACACCCAGAAGGGCCTATTCTGCTTCAACAGACTTCCTTTTGGAGTAAGTTCAGCGCCAGCCATTTTTCAAAGACGAATGGACTTGCTAGTCAGGAATCTGCCAGCTGTCCAAGTTTACCTCGACGATATCATCATAGCGGAGAAGAAATATGACCTCACACTGCTAAGACAAGTGCTCCAGCGGTTACGCGAGCATGGATTTAGACTGAACCGCTGCAAATGCAGATTTCGCCAAAAAGAAGTCACCTTTCTGGGTCACAGCATGGATGCTTCTGGCCTCAAGCCCAAGGATGACAACATAACAGCTGTCATAAGGCCCCCGACGCCGACTTCGGTGACGGAACTCAAAGCAATTCTAGGATTATACATACTATCCCAAGTTTTTGCCTAATTTGTCCACCCACCTGGCTCCACTGTACGACCTGCTGAAGAAGGGTGCCACATGGGAGTGGCGGAACAAACAAGAGACAGCCTTGAAGCACGTCAACGAAGCAATCCAGACGTCGAAATTTCTAGCCCACTTCGACCCGAAAAAACCATTGAGGTTGCAATGTGACGCATCGGCAGTAGGAGTTGGCGCTGTTTTCTCTTACCGGGTAAATGGAATTGACTACCCCATAGGATTCCGTTCCAGTAGGTTAAACCAAGCAGAACGAAACTATTCGCAACTGGAAAAGGAAGCGGTGGCACTCGTTTTTGGGGTGACCAGGTTCAAAGACTATTTGTACGAAAACAAATTTGTCTTGGTGACGGATCATAAACCGCTCACGGGTATCTTTAATCCGAACAAAGCCATTCCTTCCACGGCGGCAGCCAGGATACAAAGATGGGCCCTCTTATCGGACAATTATCAGTACGTGTTTGAGCACCGCAAGGGTACAGACCGCGTCAATGCTGATGCACTGAGCGGGCTGCCACTTCGGACCAGTGAAGAATCTAAAGGCCTGCAAGAAGACCCAGAGTATGTGCTGTACACAGACTTCCTAACAAGCAAAGCTATCACAGCACGGGACCTAGTACAGCTGACGTACTTGGATCCTACTTTGCAACAAGTCAAACAGTGGATTCTTCAAGGTTAGCTGAATTCTTTAGGGGAGTACCAACAGCGATACCGTCCATATTTCAACAAGAGACAAGAACTCACGATCACACAGGATTTGATCTTCTGGGGACATCGAATTATCATACATACTGCTGCAATGAAACCTGTCTGAAATGTGTTACACGAGAATCACTCGGGGATGGCAGCTATCAAAAAGACAGCAATATCCTTGTTCTGGTTTCCAAACGTGGATGCAGAAATTGAACGCATAGTACGAGCCTGTGCTGTCCGTATAGAAGCCGCACCAATGCCTCCACGACATACGCCAGTACCATGGCCAGTCCTGAACGAAAGATGGAGCCGCCTGCATCAAGATTTCGAGGAACACTGTACGGGCACATGATATTAGTCGCAGTAGACACAACAACTAAATTGATCGAAGCGCTGCCTCTGAAGTCAGCCACGTCAGAAACCACTGTGGACGCCCTACGAGTCATCTTTGAGAGGTTAGGTCTGCCGAGAACCACGATGGGACGCAGTTTACCACTGCATTTTCCGGGACTTCATAGATAGGAATCAAATAGAGCACCTCACCACCGCTCCATATCATCCACAGTCCAACGGTTTGGCAGAAATGGCAGTTCGCACAATCAAGGGAGGACTAAAGAAAACGAGACAGGGCAAATTACAGACAAGACTCTCCAGATTACCGCACATACCGTCGAACCCCTCTCAAAGAAGGCAAGTCTTCGACAGAGTTACTACTGGGATATAAAACAAGAACGAAGATAGACTGTATCACATCGAACCAGCAACCAAGAAACGCAGAGCGCCAGGAGAACAGTACACAGAATTGGCAACAGGATCAACGTGTTTGGACCCAAAGCTGGACGAGATCCAAATGAATACCGGCTACAGTGAGGGAACAACAGGGAGCAAGAATGATCACCGTTGACACTCAGGAAGGGTTTCAACGAAGGCATTTTGACCAAGTGCGAAGACAAGAAGTACCACTGCAGGAACAACCGACAGAACAAGATCAACAGACAAACTCCAACACGATGCCAGGACCGTCAGGTCTTGATATGCAAAGACACGAGGCCTCCTCAGAGTCTAGAAAATAAAGTATGCCGGCGGATCAAGTCCCTGGCCCAGAGACTCAACTCCGAAGGTCTACTCGCTAATGCAGAGCCCCTGTCCGCCTCATCTGTAGGGGGAAGATGATGCGTCTGTGGCTGGCAACCTAGAGCACGTGATGTGTACGTCATCAACCCCTATATATACGACTGCGGAGCACGCAATAAACGTTCTATTTTCTACAGTCACCATGTAGTTATTTATTGTCGAGACGCGACGTATCAGACACTCGTCGAGGAGCGTCGGAAGTCTTTACCACGTCGCCTCGCAACGCTTTTATATAAATAGGCATTTGGTGCCGCAGATAAACGTTGCCTCCCCTCCCTCCTGTCCCACCACGGCCTTTCGCGCGACGGAATTGATGCATGAATGAATAAATCATTTATTGAAAATTATATGTTGTATTAGTTATTCCTGGAGAGGGTCGGGCGGGTCCCTAGGAGTCGCGTTTGCTCTATATATATGGTGACTGTAAAGGAAGAAAGAGACGCTTAATTCTGCAGCCCTTCAGGGAGCGCGGCGCAGAACGCGCGTTTGCACTCCGCCTTGCGAATTCGCTCCCCGTGAAAGCGCGCGGCCCTCGCGCGCTTTCACCCGCACATACAGCATACGGCGCGAGGCGACGATATCATTGCCGTTGACGTCACACGGAACCTCACGACCTCACGGCTACGGCGACGATGACGGCGGCGGCGACTCCGACGGCAGAAATCCGCTTTGGAGTGTCCATATAATTGCTATCGCAATAAAGAGAACGACCTTTCAGTACTGGCATTCCCCCTCTTACACGGCGCTGATGCACTTTCAGCTGGCCCGACAAAAATTTTAAAAATGGCTAAGGTTTAACGCTTGTAAACCTGGTTATCACGAGCGAACGGTCTGTTTGGCTTGGTTTTGCAAAGACTATGCAAACAGTGTTTCATTATTGCAGGCTTCCGCGCTCGGTAAGCTTCTCTATAACGTGATAATCTGGCCCCCCTTTGCTCCGGTGTTTCAGCAACCAACTTTCCTTTTAATGAGATTTCGCAGCCTGCCGTCTAGCTATATCTACTGGATGACTGGAGTCTTCCTGTCGCTTGCGCTGAAGTGCACGCACATACGGTCCAGCCGGCGCGCTATACATGGCGAGACTGAGCGACCAAGCGCCGGCGAAGCAGCCATTAAACCCTCGCCAAGTCTCGTGGTACCGCAGCGGCGAGGCTCCGAGCGAGCGCAGCTGCGACGCCTCTCTGCACTGGATCACGTGGCGTGACGTCACACCTGCCACACTTGCGCTCCGGCTGCTCGCGGTCCGGCGGCTCAAGCTCATTGCGACGCGATGAATGACCTTGCGAGACATGGCGCAGTAGAGCTTTTGCTCTAAAATAAAAATGTGCTACAAATGACAGGCACTTTCTGCGAGAGTATATATGGCAACAGAATTTATGTGGTATGTCGCGCACATGTTATTTAACATGCATAATGGAGGCGCTGCCTGCGACAATGTTTAACAGCCCCACATAAGTTATAGCTACTGACAAGTTTGCGTCACATGATTGTGATAACAAAATCGAGAATCTCGGCCCACCTTGTCGTTCACTACCGTTACCGACGGCTTATAATGCAATGTATGCGATTGATGCATAAGTTTGGATTTATTCATTAAAAAAATAGTGCGACGAGCCCAAAGAAGATAAGACGACAAAAGAAAAAAAAGATGATTATTGCAGCACTGTGTGCACTCAGCTATGATAGCCTCCGTAAAAAAAAAAAAAGAAAAAACGCGTTTACCTGACGCAAGGCTTCGCAAACAGATTTCAAATAAATAAGAGAACCAGAGCTACATTTCTCGTACATTAACGATAAAGAGGTTAGTTATTGTGTTTTGAATGGGGCGGTAAAATTCCAGAGCTTTAATATCTAAATTATGCACCGAAAAAAAAAGAAAAACGCCGCGAATGGCAAAGACTGCCATGTAATACTGCAGCACTGAAACGCACAGTCTTTGGACGTCATAGGCCGCCGTGGGCCGCTTCTAGGCCACAGCGTAACCGTACACATGTCGTGTCAAGATGACGGGCATGTCGACATTTGTCTCGTTCAAGTGCACCTCGGCGAAGCCGGCCTTCTTGATGACGTTTCCCGAGTCTCGGTTCAGGCAGCAGCCGCAGCAGATGATACACCACAGGGGGGTCAGCACGTTCTGCAATATCCTGCCCACGCTTCCCTTGGGCTGGGCCACGTGCTCCATGAACACCAGCCTACCACCCTGTTGATAAAAGTTCAATGTTGTTTTCTCATTGAGGATTCAACTCTGCACTACAACACAGGCAGACTTTGGCATTTCTTTGCCGTAATCTGAAACGACCGCTACACCACCAGATTCAGGAAGAGGAAAAAAGAGAAAAATACATAGGTAATTGTGTTATAACACATTTACCTACCTGCACTGCAAAATTTCTATTTAGCCGTTGAAAGGTTAGCAAGGATATAGTAAGTCATCCTGGCTGAACAGCGCTAGCACTATTTAGTCAGGTATAGTACGCAGAACCACTGCGCTGATTACAATAGTGAGCCAGTTAGGATCACTATAAAATGTAAATAATTTTGAGGGTTTTCTTCCCGTTATGGCTCGACAGTCGTGAACCCCGGAAGCGGACTGCCTACAACAGCCGTCATTTCGAAACTTGGTAATGCCCACCGCCAGGTATTAAGAGCAACTTCCGAGTTGCACGGCACCACGCGAGAATTGATGGCATATAGAGTTTATGGCAACAGGTGCTTAATAAACGATAAAATAGTGCAATCAGAAGTAACAGCATTCATTGTAGCTAGCCAAATAGCCAGGAAGCTTTTATGTAACTACCATCGCCCCCTTCCTGATGTTATAAAGCAACGATACAGTCTTGCGTGAAAGAAAAGCCGGCAGAAAAGGGAAAACGTCTTTCTAAAAAAATTGCTGCGATGGGTACGAAGACGATGCGATGGGTAGGCGGTGACGAAATTACGGCAACGCTCAGTCATGGTCACGTGCGCAATGACGTAATTTTTACGCGCTGTGTGATACCGAAGTATTGGCGGCAATGAAAAGGACAAAATTATGGCATTTTCCGTGGTCTGTATCCGCGGTCCGCGAGGCGACTGCATCTCGTACGAATGACAGCTATATTGGTATTTACAATACGTGCAGGTTGGCAAATCTGACTTTTTAAATACAAATCGAATACCGATAGCGAGTATTGAAAACACAATATAATATAATATAATATAATATAATAACCGCATTTACAGTAGGAATATTCGTTTCTATGTAATTAAGTACCATTCCTGCATTGAAAAGTCCAGGAAAGACAGCTGAACAAAGAAGTTTTAAATATAAGGTCACTAATAGCCATTAAAACAGCATGAATAACCTCTTAAGATTTTTAGAACCTTGTTGCAAACAAGCTTTCCGCGAATTATTGACTACTGGGATATCTGAAAAAAAAAAGCTGATGAAGGACTTGTGTGTCGCAAACACACGTAAAAGGGTCCGTTGCAAAGAAAACATGACTGGTACGTCGCAGCATAAGAGCTAAAATGATATAAGACTACTTCTAAAAACACTTATTGACCGACTACAGGCAAATCTCACACATTATGTAGGCCTCCGTCGTGAAACCGTAAACAAAACTTGTATTATCCATCTTTATTTCTGCATTCTTTCGCAGACTGTTAGGCAGAGGACAGTGTTGGTCTCTTCTGTTCGGGGTAGAGGCAGATAAATTTTCGAGTTAATTTGATGTTTGCTTTCAGGAAAACGTGACAGCTGAACGCTCGAGAAAGGATAGCGTCAGTGGTTTTTTTTTCGCAGAGATATGTAGATAGTTAGCGTGGACGTCCCCCGTTAACTAAGACTTTCTTTTCAGATTTCGCGAGTTCTGAAAATAACGCTGTATCAGGTTAGATACTGGTTATTCTGCAGTCTACTTCAGGTGATTTTAAAAATTGCCGGATGGTTGTTCCCGCACACACGCACACACGTGCGCCTTAGAAACGGGGTGCGCGGATCGCTTTTAGTAACGGTATACTCTACAGATTTCTCTTCTACGTATTATGCAAGGGTATGTCTAAGGCTGTGCGTGTCTCGCACGTGTATTTAGATGACGGCAGCATTTGAGTTTCATTTAGTGCGTGGAAGTACTTATAAATAAGCGCGAATCTTCTTGTAGTCTTTAACGTGTAATTTGTATATTCATTTATGCGTTAATAACGGATGATATGTTAATACGAACAGACAGATCGTGGCGTTTAAGGCGCATGATATTTAAATGACCATTTATTTAGGGTCATCCTGCAGTTAAGTAGGAGGATTATGGTGTTGTATACGTAGACGTGCAATGTTCTGCTCGTTTTTTTTAGTAGAGTAAGCGGAAGTTATAAGTCCGACCCTCCCTCCAGTCCACTACATTTTCAGGCATGGAGTGCGCCTGACACCGGCTAATATATATATATATATATATATATATATATATATATATATATATATATATATAGTCTCACCTCGTCTCACTCCAACGTACTGACCCATACTGCCGTACGCTGATCGACCGACTTACTGGCTTGGCACGACCCCCCAACAGTCGCTTACGACGACAACTTTCGCGTTTTAAGCTTCAAGGTGGAGCGTTATTTCGATCAATCTACCATCCTTCCGGTAACCGATGGGTACCAGTCATATCTCGCTCACTTCGGCTCCAAGTATTAGAAGGATTTCACAACGGCGCGACGGCTGGCCACTTGGGCTTTCATAAGACCTACGACCGCATCAAAACGCGTTGTTTCTGGCCGGGCCTTTCCACCTCTGTCGCCAAATACGTTGGATCTTGTGCGTCATGCCAACACAGAAAACGCTCGACATCCCTTCCAGCCGGTCCTCTGCAGCCTCTACCATGCCCGTCCACCCCCTTCGAAATTGTGGGCATAGACTTGTACGCACCCCTCCCCCTCACGCCCGCTGGTCACCGCTGGATCGTTACCGCAGTCGATCATTTAACGCGATAGGCTGAGACAGCTGCTGCTCTTCGCTCTAGTACTGCCTCCGAAGTGGCCGAGTTTTTCGTGCACAGTATCGTTTTGCGCCACGGCGCACTTCATGTCCTCCTGATTGACCGTGGCAAGACAATCCTATCGCATGTCCTTCGTGAAGTCCTCCAGGCCTCTGACACCACCCATAAGACCACATCAGTGTACCATCCGCAAACAAATGGTCTTACAGAGCGTTTTCATCGAACTTTGTCCGACATGATGTCAATGTACGTTTGACCCGATCACACCAACTGGCACACCATCCTACCTTTCGTGACGTTTGCGTATAAAACTGCTGTCCAACGTACAACCAATTACAGTCCTTTTTGCTTGTGTACGGTCGTGCACTGTCTTTCGTCTTGGACACTACACTCCTTTTCGCACCTGCTGCTCCATCCGCGCCCCTTCCTGAAGTATTTGCTGCTCGCATCTCCCGCTGCCGTGAAATTGCCCGCTCCAAAACCACTACCATTCAGGACAAAAGGAAAATTCGCTATCACGTGACGCGTCGCGTTGCTTCGTTCCGCCCAGGCGACGAAGTTCTTTTGTGGACACCTGTTCGCGCACCGGGGCTCTGTGAAAAATTTCTACACAGATATCCCGGCCCCTACACCGTTTTGCAAAGAACTTCGGCCGTTACCTACCACGTCACTCCTGTCAGCTCAGCTACTGATCGCCGCCGCCGCATTACGGTAATCGTTCACGTATCTCGCCTGAAACCCTACATGCGCCGTACCTACCCTTTCTAGTTTGTGGTCGCTGCTCACCGCTTTCCTGAAAAGGGGAAGTTAGTGTGAGCGCATTTTGTGCATATCGCCGTCGTCATCTGTATATACAACTCATCATCATCTTTTGTCTCGTGCGGTGCTTCGTCTCTGTCTCGGGCGGCTGCTCGGAAATAAAGGCATCGCATCGGTCGACGTCTCACAATATATATATATATATATATATATATATATATATATTTCGCCGAGAGCTAGTGGGGCTATACTAGTCAAGGTGCCACCAAATTAGGAAGGACCACTAAGCTTCAACAAAGTCACTCCCTCACCAGAACAGGAATAGGCCTCCCTGGTGCAGTATTCGGCCGCTACCTCCATAATGGCTCCAACAATTTACCCATGGCCCTCAGTCCCCAGCGGCTGCGGAGCACCTGACCAAAGCGGCGGTCAGACCTGCTACGCGGCAGAGGGTGCTAAGAATCTCCGGGGCCAGACAGGCCGCCAATGAAAACTGAACCTGGTAACGTTTAACACGTGCCCCCTATCGAGTGAGGTTAGTTTAGCAGGGCTATTTGAAGAATTATCAGGTACTGCCTGGGATCCCCTTCAGGTGCGAATTAAATCTGGCATTGCAAAAAATTATCTTATCATTTTCGGCTCTCCATGCTTCAATAAAAGAGCCATTAAAAGATGACGTAACGGAATAATTCTCCGTAAGGGAATAATTATTCTCGGCTTTGGTGAGGGTGCGGCTTGCGTATGCAACGACTTACTCGTCGAATCCAGATTTGCGCTGCGCGAGCAGAGCGCCGAGTCCGACACCGCTGGCGTCGGTGTGTACTTCGGTCGGAGCTGTCGGATCGAAGTGACGCAGTATAGGCGGCGAGGTCAGTAGACGACGCAAATCTTGGAAGGCATCGTCACAAGCGGGCGACCAGGCGTAATCGTTCAGGTCACTCCGTAGAAGCTGATTCAAGGGGGCGGTGATGGACGCAAAATTCAGAATGAAGCGGCGAAAGTAAGAACACAGGCCAAGGAAGCTGCGAAGTTCTCTTACGGACGAAGGTTCTGGAAAATGAGCAACTGCACGGAGCTTGGCGGCGTCAGGAAGAATACCGTCTTTATACACTACATGGCCAAGGATGGTGAGCTGACTTACGCCAAAGTGGCATTTCTTCAGGTTGAGCTGAAGGCCGGCCGAAGTTAGGCACCGTAACACTTCCTCCAGCCTACAGAGATGGGTGAAAGTGGGGCGAAAAAATAACCACATCATCCAAGTAGCACAGGCACGTTTTCCACTTGAGACCACGCAAAAGGTTGTCCATCATACGCTCAAATGTTGCGGGGGCGTTGCAAAGCCCGAAAGGCATAACACGAAATTCATATAGGCCCTCTGGTGTTACAAAGGCCGTTTTAGGATGGTCTTCGGGTGCCATGGGGACATGCCAATAGCCGCTTCGTAAGTCGATGGAAAAGAAGAACTACGCGCCTTGGAGACAGTAAAGGGCGTCGTCAATTCTCGGAAGAGGGTAGACATCTTTACGAGTTATTTTCTTAAGACGACGGTAATCGACACAGAATCGAATCGATCCATCCTTCTTCTTAACAAGAACAACGGGAGGTGCCCAGGGGCTATCCGAAGACTGAATGACGCCGCGCGTGAGCATGTCAGCTACTTGATCATCGATAACACGGCGCTCTCTCGCGGATACACGGTATGGTCTTTGTCGTAGCGGCGCACTGGTACCCGTGTCGATGCGATGACAAACAGTTGACGTGCGGCCCAAGGGAACATGCTGGCAGTCGAAAGACGAACGGAACTTGTCGAGAAGGCGTAGAAGCTGGTTGCGTTGGGAAACAGTCAACGTGTCGGCGATGGAGCCATGTAAAACATCGGGCGAAGTCGGCTCCTGCGCGGGGTTACAGGTCACTCCGGCGACCTCATGAGTGGTGATGGAACCAGTTGGCATGTCAATGATGGCAGCAGGGTCGACACACTGGACGCGGCGAACGCACTCCCCACGAAGCAAAGTGAGAGGACAGGACAATCGGTTGGCGACGAGCAGTCTGCTGACACCGGCATGAACGTCCAAAAGAGCAAAAGGCAGCGGGGAACATTTGCGACGAGCGAAAATTGCAGATGGCGTAAAAAGGGCGCTGGCACCATCAACAATGTTGCATGACACCGTAGCAAGGGCAGATGAGCGCGGTGGAATTGTAACGTCTTCGGCAACAAATACTTTATCTTCAGGTTCACGAGCGTCAAAGAGTGGGGCATGACACAGCGTTTGAAATTCCACTGCAGCACGAGAACAGTCGATGGCAGCCTTATTAGCGGAAAGGAAGTCCCAGCCCAAAATAAGATCGTGCGAACAAGAACACAGCACCAAAAATTCGACGGTGTAGAGGAGGCCATTGATCACAACGCGAGCAGTACACGCAGCTGCAGGTGTGACGCGGTCGGCGCTTGCAGTACGAAGTGATACATTTGACAGGGGCGTCGTAACCTTTCTGAGCGAACGGCAAAGATGGGCACTAATAACTGAAACTGCGGCACCAGTGTCAACGAGAGTGAGTGCCGCGACGCCGTCGACTTGCACATCAAGAACATTAGTCGGAGAAGGGAGAGGCCTTGGTCTGTTCGTAGGTGACGCAGTTCTTGCCTCTGGAACTGCGGCAATTAGTCTTCCCGTTCAGGCGTAGAAGGACGACGACGCATCGGCGAAAGCGAGCGGCGTCGAGGCGATGGCGAACGGCGGTCAACAAGAGGGCGGTTGTCGGAGTAGGAAGACATCGGGGCAGGGTTCTGAGACGCGGAGGATGACGGGTATGGGGAAAGGTATGGTTCGATGTCGAAGCTGCGGCGGTAGGATGGTGCACGGCGACGGCAAAATCGTGCAATATGGCCAGGTAGACCACACGCAAAACATATTGGCCGGTTGTCAGGAGTGCGCCATTGTCCACTGCTGTGTGGGTACCGCGGCTGAACGAACTGAGGAGCTGGACGCAGTGGCACGGCTGATGGGCATGGCTCAAAGGCCTGAGGTGGTGGCCGCGCGTGAGCCTCGGCGTAGCTGAGAGGTGCAGTCACCTCGGGAAAAGCAACGGGAGTAGGCACCAGCGGAGTCTCGCGGGCAGAAGGGAGAGCTGCGCAAACTTGCTCGTGGATGACCTGGCGAAGGTTGGCCGGCAAAGGCGAGGGTGGTGGCGTGGTTGAGGACAGCAGCGAAAGCTGACAAGCGACCTCAGCACGGACGAACTCCTTTATCTGGCCAAGCAGGGAGTCCATCTCAGGAGCCGCGGTCATGCTCGCGAGGGTTTAGTCGGACACAGGTGGGCGCCGCGTGAAAAGACGCTGTCTGCAGAGCTCGTCGAAACTCTGGCAAAGCTCAATGACCTGAGAAACAGTGTCTGGGTTTTTAGACAGCAGCTTATGAAAGGCATCGTCGGAAATGCCCTTCATGATGTGGCGTACCTTGTCCGCCTCCGCCATCGTCGGGTTGACACGCCGGCAGAGGTCGACGTTTGCTGGGATCGGCTTCGTAGGCGTTGTTCAGCGCGAAGTTTGCGCACGCCAGGGCGGCCGAAAACGTCTGTGATGATGGTTTTGAAGCTAGCCCACGTGCGGAGATCGGCTTCGTGGTTTTTGAACCAGAGCTTGGCGACGCCCGATAAATAGAATATCGCGTTGGCTAGCTTGAAGGGATCGTCCCGGTTGTTGGTGTTGCTGGCGCGTTCATACGATTCCAGCCAATCTTCAACGTCTTTCTCATCGGTGCCGCTGAAGATGTCAGGATCCCGCTGACGCTGGGCACCGGCACATACGATGGCTGGAGTAACCGGTGGGGATGTCGGGCTGGGGTCGTCGGGCATAGCGGACGGCAGAGTTCGGGTGCGTAATTCCAGGTTGGGAGAAAACCGCAGCACCTCCGCCAGAATCTAATATGAATACAGGACAAGAGAACAGCAGGCAGCGTGTCTCAACCAGAGCACCTCAGGCAATCTCGAGCTCGCGCCTCCCGGACGACTGGCGATGTGGCTGCAGCGCCGGTCATTCCTCTTCACTACAGGAAACATAAATTTTATTTTTTCATTGTTCTCCGTGGTGTCCACATTTGTGGACATGGCGCCTTAACTCGGAAAAAATGTTGCACTGCTCGCTTAGCTAGGTAAGTGGGGCAAAACATTTTCCCTGTGATTCTTCCTTGATTTTCTAAACATTTGCAATCTAGTTTGTGTAGTAAACAGGAAAGCAATGATTCTGAGCCGACAGGCACAAGAACACGTGATATTTTCAGCAGAAAATTCGTTTCTTCGCTGCGCATCCCTCACGGCGGAAACGCTGTGCATTTGGTGTGCGCACGTGCAGCGATCGGTACCTGTCATACCTAATGGCAGCAGTTGGAAGTGACTGCGATGTGGCCTTCTTGACAACGGGTTTAGAGCTCTCATTGCGTGGCCTACTGCACTTTTCGGAGCATTTATGTTGCAACTGATCAGGCTGCTCGCAATGTGTGCTTGGAACGCCATCATGTACATGGTGTTTCTCTGTAGGAGCTTCTCAGCGCTTGCCTTCCTGAGGTACTCTAACCAGCTGTTGCTCAGTGCAAAACCCAGAAAATGTGAAATCATCCTCACGGGCCACCGTATGCGCCAAGTCTTGCTACCTGCATTCATCATCCGAGAGGTCTGCGGAGGTATTCTGTAAGAGTCCAGTAGGTAAGCTAGTAGACTTGTTCATTTCATCGGCTGTTGAACTTCTGATTGGCAGAGCTGTCCGCAGGGGGCAGGCGCCGCAGTCAATCAGCACTTCAGCAGCAGACGTAACAGTCCACTAGGTGGACTCTTACAGAATACCTCCCCTGCATCGGATGCGTCGTCATTTTTAATTTTCGCGAAAAGTTCGTCGACAATCTGTTCATAGACCTTTCATCTTTGTACCGCATGCTTAGAAATGCAAGAAAAGAATAAGAGGTTTTGATTATTTTGGCCAAGGGGCATATTTTGCTATAATAGGCCGTTCGCTCGGAAAGGCGGCTTTGAGGTGCCCTGTCCACAAACGCGGACACTCCCTTTCGGTAGTTGCATGCGGCACTCTTACACTTGGTACTCCAAGAAAAGATAGTATTTGACAATCACAAAACATTGCTTTTTACAAATAAATAGCTTTTGGGGTTTTTAATAGCGTTAGTACTAGGAAAACAAATAAAAACCAAGAGCTACTTACGGCTCGCGCCGTAGAAGCTTGAACTGGCCGTTTTGCCGCGCGTTCGCCCGCGCTTTTCAAATTCCATTTTCCAATCTGTGTTTGGAACTACGCGAATGCAAAGTTGGTGTCCACGTTTGTGGACACGGTGCCTGGGATATTGCCGGGGATATTATTGGCCTTAGTGAGGTGAGAAGAACTGGTGAGGCTTATACAGTGCTGACTAACGGCCACCTCCTCTGCTACAGAGGTCTTCCAGATAGGAGAGAATTTAGAGTAGGATTTCTAGTCCATAAGGACATAGCGGGCAACATTGATGAATTCTACAGCATCAATGAGAGGGTAGCAGTCGTCGTAATAAAGCTGAGTAGGAGGTATAGAATGAAGGTTGTACACGCCTACGCCCCAACCTCCAGTCACGATGATGAAGAAAAAGAGGAACTTTATGAAGATGTTGAATTAGCAATGAGAAAGGTGCAAACTCAGTATACTGTAGTCATGGGCGACTTCAATGCAAAAGTGGGGAAAAAAGCAGGCTGGCGAGCAAGCAATTGGCAACTATGTCATCGATTCTAGGAACACTAGAGGAGAGATGTTAGTAAATTCGCGGAAAGGAATAGGGTCCGAATAATGAATACCTTCTTCAGGAAGCGCAGCAACAGGAAGTGGATCAGGAAAAGCGCTAATGGAGAAACAAGGAATGAAATAGGTTTCATACTCTCTGCCGATCCCAGCATAGTGCAAGATGTAGAAGTGTTAGGTAGGGTAAAGTGCAGTGATCATAGGTTAGTGAGGTCTAGGATTTCTCTCAATTTGACGAGAGAAAGAATAAAGTTCGTCATGAAGAAACAGGCCAACCTAGACACAGTAAGGGTAAAAGCCGACCAATTCAGGCTGGTTCTCGCAAACAAATATGCAGCCTTAGAACAGGAAGATAAAGACAACATAGAGGTAATGAATGAAACCGTAACTAGGTTGATGTCAGAAGCAGGAATTGAAGTGCGAGGTAAGGCACCAAGGCAACCGGTAGGTAAGCCCTCCTAAGGAACAAAGGACCTAATAAAGAAATGGCAAAACATGAAAGTGTCAAACTCGAGAGGTCGGATAGAATTCGCTGAACTGTCGAAACTGATCAACAAGAAGATAGTAAGGGATATCGGAAATTATAACGTGGAAAAGATTGAGGAAACATTAAAGTATGGACACAGCATGAAATCAGTGAGAAGAAAACTAGGCATACGACATGGCAAAATGTATGCACCTAAAGATAAGCAGGGTAATATTATCGGCAATTTTGATGACATAGTAAAAGCAGCGGAAGAATTCTATACTGACCTGTACAGTTCCCAGAGCAGCCAAGCTACTTTCATTCGAAGTAGTGATGAACAGGATACACAGGTCCCTTCTATAACTAGCGATGAAGTTAGAAGGGCATTGAAAGACATGACCAGGGGAAAAGCTGATGAAGAAGATAGAACAACACTCGATTTAATGAAGGATGGAGGAGATATCATACTTGAAAAGCTTGCGGCCCTTTATACGCCATGCCTCACGACTTCAAGTGTACCAGAAAGCTGGAAGAACGCCAACATTATACTCATCCATAAAAAGGGAGACGTTAAAGAATTGAAGAATTATACACCCATCAGCTTGCTTTCAGTATTGTATAAAAGATTCACCAAGCTAATTTCAAATAGAATCAGGGCAACACTTGAGTTCAGCCAACCAAGAGAACAGGCTGGCTTCAGGAAGGGATATTCTATGATGGATCATATCCATGTCATCAATAAGGTAATAGAGAAATCTTCGGAGTGCAATCAACCTCTCTATATGGCTTTCATAGATTATGAAAAAGCATTTGATTGAGTAGAGATACCAGCAGTCATAGAGGCATTATGCAACCAGGAGTACAGGAGGCATACGTGAATCTCTTGGGAAATATCGACAAATAGTTCACAGCTATATTGGTTCTCCTCAAGAAAAGTAGAAAGTTATCTATCAAGAAAGGGGTCAGGCAAGGAGACGCAATCTCCCCAATGCTGTTCACTGCATGCTTAGAAGTATTCAAGCTCTCAGACTAGGAAGGCTTAGGAGTGAGGATCAACGGTGAATATCTTAGCAACCTTCGGTTTGCAGATGACATTGTCCTGTTCAGCAACAATGGGGACGAATTACAGCAAATGATTGAGGACCTTAACCGAGAAAGTGTAAAAGTGGAATTGAAGATTAATATGCAGAAAACAAAGATAATGTTCAATAACCTGGCAAGGGAACAAGAATTCAGGATTGTCAGTCAGCCTCTAGAGTCTGCAAAGGAGTACGTTTACCTAGGTCAATTACTCACAGGGGACCCTGATCCCGAGAAATAAATTTATGGAAGAATAAAATTGGCCTGGAATGCATACGGCGGGGATTACCAAGTCCTCACTGGGACCACTGTCGTTGAAAAGAAAAGTGTACAATCATTGTATTCTACCGGGGCATATGGGCATTACATATGGGGCAGAAACTTGGAGGTTAACAAAGAAGCTCGAGAACAAGTTGAGGACCGCACAAAGAGCGATGGAACGAAAAATCTTAGGAGTAACGTTAAGAGACAGGAAGATAGCGGTGTGGATCAGAGAACAAACTGGGATAGCCGATATTATAGTTGGCATTAGGCGGAAGAAATGGAGCTGGGCAGGCCATGTAATGCGTAGGATGAATGACCGGTTGACCATTAGGGTTACAGAATGGATACCAAGAGAAGGGAAGTGAACTCTACGACGGCAGAAAACTAGGTGGAGTGATGAAGTTAGGAAATTCGCAGGCGCATATTGGAATCAGCTAGCGCAAGACGGGGGTAATTGGAGATCGCAGGGAGAGGCCTTCGGGCTGCAGTGGACATAAATATAGGCTGATGATGATGCCTACTTCAAAAAAGGCCCAACCCATGACACCCTGCACTGCCTCATTTGTGGTTTTACCGTGGGCTCTCAATGCCAACATGCCTACCGAAATTGCAATCCCGACAAAATATCCGATTTTAAACACAGTATAGCATTTGCGAACGTTAACGCTGGCACCATTACCTCTTTCCAGATAAGCGGTCTATGTTTTATTATTGCTGCATTCCGCTTCCCCTTTATTTTCAGATTATCTTGGTGGTTGCTTGAGTAAGTGTTTCCTTCGTTAATTTATAGGCAGAGGTACTTATATTGCTTGACTATGGGTATGACTGCTGTTGAATTGACAGCACGTTATTACTCGCCTTTTCATTAAAGATCATGATTCTCGAATTTTCCGTGCTAAACTTAAGGCCTAGATTTGTCGCTGCGTTGATACACATATTTACAACTGTCTGTAAATCTCTTGTTTTGTCCTCTAGCCAGCACTATATCGTCCGCATATATCAGTTCGGGGACCTTCTGCTGCACCATTCGCTGTTTGCTAGTCGTATTTCTATGCCCTTAACATAAAGCGTGAACAACAATGGAAACATCCTAGCGTCAGGCCTCGCTAAATTTCAACCACTTAATTACATTTTAGGTCTTCTCATACAATTTGTACTCGGTTGTCTCTATATATGTCCCTCAGCAGCTCCAGGAAATCGTCATCTATGCCTTCGTGTTTGAGAATATCCCATAACAATTCCCTGTCTACGTTGTCGTAGGCTCCTTTAATATCTAGATATGCAATCGATAAAGGTCTATTCTGAGCTGCTGAAATCACTATGCACTGTATTAGGCGATATATATTGCTACGAGAGAGACATTCTGCCTGGGGCAGACGACAAAGAAGACGGTTCCGTCGGGTGCTGGTGGATGTCCATCATATTTAAGACTATATGAAGCCCCTATAAGGAGTTCACAAACAGTTTTTATCTCCCAGCCGCACTTGTTTTTCGGCTTGTACTGGCCGCGATTCCACACACCGCAAATTAGATTTATTAAAACTCTCCTAGTTCTATTAAACATACAAATTCGTGATGTGAGTCCCGTTGTTTACAACACCAATTCCATTAAAATTCAGTATGATGTAATTTTCCCAAAAATACAAAGGCATTATCTTACCGCATGCTAAGCTCAATCTTAAATGATTACTTTTTGCATGTTACGATTGAGAGTTATTGCCACTGACGCGTCCCTAAATAAAGAAAAGTGTGGAATTGAAATATTTTCTCCTATTCTTGATTGGTCGTTCTCTCTTCACCTCCCAGACTTCGTGCCTATCTTTCTGGCGGAATTTTTAGCTGTCCTTCTAGCGCTCCGTAAACTCAATACATGAACACGTTGGTCGTGACGTGACACCACAGTGGTCGTGACGGATTCTTTATCTCTGTGCTCCTCATTCACAGTTTCCGATAATTCCCCGGTTTTGCGAACTTTCAGATTGTTAGTGCCCCCTCACTTAGCTTTGATTAAATTGGTGTGGGTACCAGGGCATACGGGCCTATTTCTAAACGAAATGGCAGATTTGTTGGCGAAAGCGTCCCTGAATGGCGGGGTAATTCAAATCGTACCGGTTTCAGCTTTCATCATAGGGGCTAGATTTCGGAGAAAACTGACGCTGCGTGAATTTCATGCCCCTTCTTTAACAAACTCCTCAGATTTTCAGCACTTGTCGCATTATTGGAATAGCAAACTCTGTCAAACGCGATCACTTGAAGTCGCAATCACTAGACTACGCTGCAGAATTCCATTTTTTAATTTTTACCTACACAGAGCTGGTCTGGTTCCCTCACCGAACTGTCCCTATTGTGGACAGCATGAAACATTAGATCATTTTCTCATTCGTCTGTCAAAGATATTCTGAATTTCGAAAAAGAACCTTAGAAACACCGTTCTGCCTTCTTAGATTTGAATTAAATGTTCCAAATTTACTATAATTGGGGGCCTCTACCCTTGGGCACAGCGACAGGAAGGTGGTCGATGCCATCCAGGATTACATTGCAGGGTCAGAGAGATTTAGATGATAAATCACACAGGCTTGATAATCATTTCAGCTATGCCCGCATTTACGGTTCTACTCAAGCATTCCAATACTCTGCCCTTCCTCGTGCCGTCAGGTTTTGGAATTCTCTCCCGGATACCATCGCATGCCTGTCCAACCATGATTCTTTCCGTGACGCCTTGACAGATTATATGTCTAATAAAATGTGAAATTTTATGATTGTCGCACCACGCATTCTTGTATTTACACTACGTTCATGCACCTTATTGTAGCGATGGCGCCGTTATGTCGCTGTGTTTACTGCTATATCACTATGTCGCGTTGTACTCCGGTTGAGGGTCCGGTTGTGTTATGTCAGTTGCTACTGTTTTATCTATGTAAAATATTCTACGTATTTCTGTGTGTTTTCTGTGTACTGCCCCGCTTACTCAATGCCTCAATTGAGGCCTGTAAGGTATTTTTAAATAAAAAAATAAAAAAAAAATCAGGGCTTAGGGTGCCAACCTATTTTTACAAACTTGATGACTAGATGTTTATTTCTTTTTTAGTCTTCATTTATTCCTTTATTCTATTCAAGTAACATGTGATATATTCTACGTATTCATTCTCATATGCGTACGTATTCCCAAATTTGTGTTTGCAGTATTTTATAAATCTCCTTTCTCATTGTTATATCGAACTACCCGGTTCTTGGCCAATCTCCCAGAGTGGGTATGTGCCACTAACACCAAGACATCTACATCTACATCTGCCATCTTGGCTACTGTGTCTACCACGTTGTGTAAATGCAGTGTAAATAGTCCCGCCTTGTGTTGTTTTACGTAACATCTTTGTGGTGGAGAAGTGCTGGGTAGTTCTCTGTTTCCATCACGGAGCTCCGCAACGGCCGCCTCATCACGCTTCCGACCATGTCAGTCAGAGCAGGCACATCGTCTTCACCCCCTGCCCCTCCCGTGGCTCCCCCTGCATCGTTCTGCCTCCTGCTAGTGATCCTGGCGTATTTTCCGGCCAGGATGGGGTTGACGTCGACAAATGGCTCAACCTTTACGAACGGATCAGCGCCAGCTACAGGTGGGACCCGACCCTTATGCGCACCAACGTGCTTCTTTACCTCGATGGCCTACCGCGGGTGTGGTTCGAGACGCACGAGGCGGACATTCCAAGCTGAGACTCTTTCAAAGAGAAGATCCGCGACCTTTTCGGTGACAGCACTGGCCGACAGCTTGCTGTGTGGAATGAACTTGCGACTCGTGCACAGACATCATCCGAGTCATACGTCTCTTACAATCAGGACGTTATCGCTCTTTGCCGCCAGGTTGACGAGCACATGCTTGAGTCCGAGAGGGTTTCTCATGCGCTATAAGGTGTCACCGACGATGCTTTTAACTTGCACGTGCACACCAACGTTGATACTATCGACATAATCATCAAAGAGTGCCGGCAGTTTGAACACGCCAAGAGTCGCCGTATAACCCATAGATTCACCCGGCTGCCTAATACGGCTGCAACTTCACCGTGTGATGCCGTACGCCAGCCGCCCACCTGTGACCACGTTGCGCGCATTGTTCGTCGCGAAATTGAAGCTGCCTGTCCTGCACCAGGCCGGGCATCAGGCCAGGCACATTACTCGTTATTGCCGTCGCCGTTGGACCTATGCATCTCGCCAGACCTCCATGCACCCTACTCATTCTAGTCGTTCAGCCGCTGGTTCCCGTACTTACTACTCGTCGTCCTCCCACGAGCCTCTTCCATCTGACGTCACTGCTCTTGTTCACCGCTTCTCCCGCTCCCCGTCGCCGCAACGCCGCAAATCCCGCTCTACGCATCTTCGCCGCTTTTGCTCGCCGTCCTTCTCTGGACGATCGCCGCAGGAAAACTAGATAGTGCAGCTTATGGAGGTGAAGCTGCAACGCCATCGTCCCCTGCAAATCCTCTACTGACTCTCCCCACTCCCCATAGCCTCCTAGAAGTCGAAGTCGACAATGCTCCTGTGACCACCCTCATCGACACTGGCGCACACTTGTCTATTATGAACGCCCATTTACTCCGCCGCCTGCAGAAGATTATGAGGCCGTCTACGACACAGGCAATACGTGTTGCCGATAGTGGTGCTGTTCAAGTGATCGGAATGTGCACCGCCCGTGTCAGCATTGCCGGTCGTCACACTGTTGTCCTTTTTGCCGTCCTTGCCCACTGCCCCCATGACCTTATCCTTGGCCTTGACTTTCTTTCGGCACACTCGGCCTTGATTGTTCTTCCGAAACACTCTGCTCGATGTTCCACTTGTATCCGATGCCTGTGAAACGCCCGTCAGCCGCTTAAGCGCCACTGCTTTTGTTCGCCTACCACCTCGAGCCATCACGTACGTGTGTTTGTCATCGACCCCTCCCGTTCCTGTAGGCGACTATACCGTCACTCCGATTACTGACGTACGCCTGACGCGCAATGTTACTGTACCACATACCATCGCCACATTAGCTGATAACGGTGTGTTCCTCCGGCTACTCAACTTTGGTCTGACCCCCCAAATCTTGCCCCACAAGATGTCGCTTGCCCACCTCACCGCTATAACAGACCATGACGTCAAGATTGTCGCCATAACTACTCCTGAAGAAGCTGAAGTTTCCCTGTCACCAAGTTCCGACGACAGCATTTTTCGCAACATGATTTCATCAGACCTTTCGCCTGACCAAGCCGATGCTCTCTGCCTTGTTTTGGCCTCATAAAGCGACATTTTCGACATTCGTGATCGACCCCTGGGCCATACTAAGATTGTGACCCACCGAATCAACACCGGCGACTCTGCCCATTCACCGTCGACCTTACCGTGTGTCCGCATCAGAGCGCGAAGTGATTCAAAAAGAACTGGCTAAAATTCGTGCGAAGGACATCATCGAACCATCATCTAGTCTTTGGGCCTCTCCCGTCGTATTAGTAAAGAAAAAAGATGGCTCCTGGCATTTCGGCATTGATTATCCGCACCTCAACAAAATCACCGAGAAGGATGTGTACCTTCTTCCACGTATTGACGACGCCCTCGACTGCCTGCATGGTGCCACCTTTTCATCCCTGGACCTTCGATCTGGCTGCTGGCAAATCGCTGTAGACGACCTGGATCGCGAGAAGACTGCCTTCGTGACCCCTGACGGCTTTTACCAATTCAAGGTCATGACGTTCGGTCTCTCCAACGCACCAGCCACATTTGAGAGAATGATGGACACACTACTTCAAGGATTTAAATGGTCGACGTGTTACCTAGACGACATGATAATTTTCTCCCCACTTTCGCAACACACCTTGAGCGGCTTTTGACCATTCTAGCGATTTTCCGACGAGCTGGCCTCCAGCTAAATTCCTCGAAGTGTCACTTCGCTCTTCGTCAAATTACTGTGCTGGGCCACCTAATTGACGCTTCCGGTGTCCGACCAGACCCAGCGAATGTACGCGCTGTCACAAACGTTCCCGTTCCATGGTCTGTACATATGACGTTCGTAGTTTCGTGGGGCTGTGTTCCTACTTTCGCCGTTTCATGCAAAACTTTGCGGCGATCGCACGTCCACTCACTGACCTTCTCAAACAAGCCATCCCGTTGTGTTGGGGTCGTCTACAAGCTGACGCCTTCTCTGAGCTCATCGCCGCCCTAACGACTCCACCTATTCTTGCCCATTTTGACCCAGCTGCTCCCACAGAAGTGCGCACAGACGCTAGTGGTCATATCATCGGTGCGATTTTAGCCCAAAACCAACGAGGCAGCAAGTCGTCTCCTTTCCAAATCTGAACGCACTTACTCGATTACGGAACGGGAATGTCTTGCCCTTGTCTGGGCAGTTTCGAAATTCCGTCCTTACTTGTATGGCCGCCCTTTCGGTGTTGTCACTGATCATCACGCTCTCTGTTGGCTTTCCTCACTGAAGGACCCTACTGGACGACTTGGTCGTTGGGCGCTGCGCCTTCAGGTGTACTCTCACTCAGTTGCCTACAAATCTGGCCGCCTCCATCTGGACGCGGACTGCTTGTCCCGCTACCTTGTTGACCAACCAGACGGATCGGAGATCGAACCTAGCCCCTGCGTTATGTCCATGTCTCAGTTTGTCTAGATTGGTGCCGAACAAACGTCGTGATGCTTCTTTACGATCGCTGATTGACCGGCTAGAATCCGCACCTAATGACGCCTCACTGCGCATGTTCGTCCTCGTGAATGGAACACTTTACCGTCGTAACGTCCAGTCCGATGGCCTTGAGCTGCTTCTCGTTGTGCCTAAACATTTGCGTTCAACGGTCCTGCATGAGCTTCACGACGAACCAACTGCTGGTCACCTTGGCGTATCCCGCACGTACGACCGTGTCCAACGCCGCTTCTTCTGACGCGGTCTTGCCCGGTCTGTTCGACGTTACGTGACCTCCTGCGACAAATGCCAACGTCGGAAACGTCCTGCCACACCCTCGACTGGACTGCTTCAGCCGCTCTCCATCCCGACCGAACCATTCTTCCGTGTTGGTTTAGACCTTCTCAGTCCTTTTCCTGAGTCAAGATCCGGCAACAAGTGGGTATGCGACCAGGTATACAATCATTCGAGCGCTCCCTGCCAGCACTGCTACTGACGTTGCCGATTTGTTGCTCCGCGATGTTATTCTACACCATGGCGCTTCTAGCCAATTGCTCACAGATCGAGGCCGTGCATTTTTATCCCGAGTAATCGACGATCTTTTGCGCTCCTCCTCAACACAGCACAAGTTGACCACTGCCTACCATCCCCAGACAAATTGCCTCACCGAGCGCCTAAATCGCACGCTCACGGACATGCTCTCAATGTATGTTTCATCTGACCACCGTGACTGCGACCTGGCGCTACCTTACGTGACCTTCGACTACAATTCATCGCGTCACGATACCACCGGTTGTTCGCCCTTTTATATGCTCTTTGGCCATGAACCGACGTTACCAATGGACACCCTACTTCCGGTTGCTGCCGCACCGCCTAGCGAATATGCACGTGATGCCATCACTCGTGCCGATCACGCGCGACAGATCACCCGCTCTAGGCTGTCAGCCTCGCAAGCGACCCAGAAGCGCCTCCATGACAACCGGCATCACGACGTTCGGTTCTCACCCGGTGCCTTAGTTCTCCTGTGGTGTCCATCTTGTTATGTCGGTACACGGGTCCTTAACGAATCATCCGCCAGGTCACAGACGTCACCTACGAGATTGTTCCTGTCTCTCTGACTTTGCCGCCTGCGATCGCTCCCAGTGACATAGTTCACGTCAGCATACTGAAAGCATACCACTCTCCTTCTGCCGACAATGTTTGAAGTGTGCCCAGACGGCGCTTCTACCGCCGGGGTTAAGGCTACGAGAGAGACATTCTGCCTGGGGCAGATGACAACGAAGACTGTTCTGTCGGGTGCTGGTGGCTGTCCACCATCTTGGCTACTGTGTCTCCCACGTTGTGTAAATATAGAGTAGAGAGTCCCGCCTTGTGTTGTTTTCCGTAACAATATTATCCTCTTGGTGTCTGTCTGGTGTGAGCCCATGCCTGGTCTGAACCCAAGGCGCAGGAGCGCCGCCTGGCCTTCGGTGTGAAGTCTATGCCACAATGATAGCTCACGCCGTACTCGTTCTTATGGGTAGGGCACTGATAAAAACTTCGTGCGAACAGCAACAACTAAATTTTTACGCATTCTGCCGGGATACCAAATCGAAGAGAAAGGTCTAGTGCCCGGCCCTATCTGCGGTATTAAGAGCTGTAGAGTGATGTTGACTGGAAAACTAAGCGCGTATCAATTACACAAGGACACGTGGAGCAGACGAGGTCAAGCGCTAGAACAACTAGCCAGTTAGTCCTTCTGAAGTGTATAGTGAGCCAGGTTCGAAGTCAAAGCGATCGCGGCCCCCATATTGCCGGACTAAAATTTGACGCATCACTCATAAGCTGACACCAAAGCCTTTCATATCTACTTGTGAGCGTATGCTCAACTATTTAGACTGACTGACAGTGGTACTTAGTTCAACAGCTGATTTTCGTCACGTTCATAGTAGAGCAGCACGAATCGCAAGATGGTATCCCTCTGCGCCGGGCGCCATGGTACAAAGAATTCAGGCACACTGAATTAGCGCTAAAAGATGTAGGACTAGAACGAGAGGCACACAAGAGACGACTCCTTAGCCCAGTTTGCTTTTCGTTCGAGTCCCGCGTCTGTCAGCGGTAGTAAAGCATGTGTGAACTCTGGAACACGCACAAACTAGCCCAAATGTCTTCTCTAAAGGTGCAAGAAATTCAACTAGCTGCAGTGAAAGTCATGGCGAACGCCATGACTTCGTCGTGAGCGTCGTGAGCTTCGTCAACGAATGACTTCGTCGTTCGTCGTGAGCGAAGATGGCCAAAGTTAGGTGCCTCGTACTAAAGTGCATCCCGCGTTCGATGTGCCCCACATAAGACTGTCCAACAAGTGCCCTGACTTCGGGTATCGAACATGAGGAAGTGTGAGAAGAAGTGGTGACCTTGACCAGTACTCGTCGGCACTCTCGCAGCACCTTCTCGGCGCAGTGGACAGAGCAGAGCAGGTGCGTCACGATCACCGCGTCGAAGTGCTGGTCGGGAACGTCGTGCATGTCCTCGCCGTAGCCGACGACCCAGCGTTCCATCTCCACCTGTAGGAACGGAACGAGAAGAGACGTTTACAAGCAGGCTTACCAATTGAACGCGTGAAAGCCTTAGCGCGCTATAAACAATCGCGCGAGCGGGGACGACGGCACGTTATTTTGTGTCCTCTTCGCGACGTTTTCGACTGCATGGTGCAGAAGCTTTCATGTCGGTAGCACGGAAATAGTTTACATTGCTCTATTCGATATCTCTAAGCTACGTTCACTATCTTAAGAGCGTCCGCATTGCAATGGGAGCAAAATGGCGTGGGAGCTTTGACGTAGGTTGCACGCAGGAGAGTGAAAGGAAAAAGAGCGGTCTCAAATGTATGTCAGGCCTCAGTCGGATGTCACATCCAGACGCCCGCGACCTAGATGTTGCTTATTCTAGGAATATTCCAATAAAGCTTGGACAATGCTGAAAAAGCATAGGGCATCGATTTGTTCGGCCCTACCGACCGCATGTATAGACCGCGAGTCGCGGATCTGAGTCCGTTGGAGAAAATCGGAAGGTAGACACGCGAAGTTACAACGCACGAGGGGCGACCGCGGTACACTAGAACGTAACACAAAAGCGCCGCTTCGAAGAACTGATTTCACTTCAATAATAAGCTGCAAACAGGACACTTCACAGTGTGCCGAACGAGTGTCAACGATGAAATGAGTCCCCGTCCTGCTCAGTTCTCCATAGCGAAACTCTGCTTCAGACGCGCATCTAAACGTCGTGCACCGCGGACGGACTGCGGGGCGCGCAGTTAAAGCGACTTCCTGCAGGCCACCCCTGTCCGTTGCGACGGCGTCTACCATGCACGTGTTGCGGCAGGGTGAGCTAAAAAGTGCCTTCTGCGGCCTAAATCTTAATGGGGTACCATGCGCCCCGGTAGCTTTTGGCTATGACGTTGCGCTGCTGAGTGCGAAATGCAAAACTGCGCGAGTGCTTAAATTTAGGTGTCCGTTATATAATGCTTTACTACGGCGTGCCTCATAATCAAATCGTAGTACAGGCTCGGAAAACCCCAGAACGTATTTCTTTAATGGCGTGTCGCCATTTAGCTCCAGTGTTGTGCGGTTGGTTTTCAGCGAACCACACAGGCAGACAATAGAGGCGATACTTTGCAGGCACTTAGAAAATTGCAGTATATACAGTGTCCATATGCACTGCTAAGAACCCCAAAGAGCGCGTTGTACTGTGAAAGAGCTCCGTTTAATCAATGCGTGCTTCTTCAGCAGACTTAGATGATGCCTGTGAAGAATCCATCAATTAAGATTGCATCAGGAATAATTGCAGGCTTTTCGAGCTTCGATATCAATTGACGGTGTTGGTGCGGGGTAAACATCTCATACAGATGTGCTGAAGTTATTTTCTCTATTGGTGGGCAAGCTACGGTAAGGGCCGCGTTCGTATTTGTAATCGCTCTCAAAAGGTTCCGTTCGTCAAGATTGCGCCGTTGTTTATATAGGTACGTTCAAATGTATCTTTACTCCCAGCTTCTCCCATCATAACCACATAAAGCCAACAGACGATGAAGCCAAAGAAAGCACCGGGAAATTAGCTGTGGCTGAAATTGAAATGCCGAAAATATTAAAGGAAAGGGAAATAAATGTGGGCGAAAAGATAACTTGCCGCCGGTGGAAGCCGAACCCAAAATCTTCGCATTGCGCGTGCGTTGCACTACCAAATGTGCTACGGCGAGGGCTATTAATCCTTCCATTAACTTGGGTATTTATGTTTACTAGATCTAGCCCTGGGAGTGTTCGCCAGCGCCACTCAAAGTCATGGTCACCATCTTTTGTTGCCAGATGGCGTGCCGTAACACGTGAACTTTATATACATTTATATGCGTCAGGCAGGGAGACAACCTCTAAAATGCTATTCACTACATGCTTAGAAGTACGGTTCAACGCCGAATATCTCTAACGTTCGGTTTGCAGATGACATTGTCCTGTTCAGCAACACTGCGGACGAATTGCAGAAAATGATTGAGGATCTTAAACGACAAAATGTAAGAGTAGAGTTGGAGATTAATATGCAGAAGAGAAAGGTAATGTTCAACAGCACGGCAAGGGAACAAGAATTGGTGAACGGCAGTCAGCCTCTAGAATCTGTGGAGTACGTTTACTAGGTCAATTACTAACACGGGACCCCGAAGACCGAAGAATAAGTTTACAGAAGAATAAACACGGGTTGGAGCGCATACGATCTTATTACTTCAAATACTGACCTCTCGTGTTCATCATATTTCCGAACTACCACCACCGTAGCAGTTCGGGCGAGTTGGTATGGCGTGATTGAACGTAGGTATAGCGCACGAAAAAGATAGGACGAAAAAGTGTAACGGCAGCGCCATGCGTGTCTCCCCTCTTTCGTAGTCTTATCGTGCGCTACCTACACTGAATCACGCATACACAGTGCAAGCACCGCGTACCTTTATAGCCACTCGAGAAATATTTCGCCCCAATTTAAGTTGCAAAGTTCACACAGCCTCCAGATTCATTTCACGAAACACCGACAGCGAACCCAAACCACCGTGATACACAGGCGAGAAAGATGTTCCGCGGCATCTCCTTTGGAGAAATGTTGGACGGTATATTGCAAGGTTTAGTTTTGAGGAAAACATAATTAAGAATATTCTTGGTTTTACGTGCCACAGGCACGATTTGATTATGAGGCACGCCGTAGTGGGGGATCGATTATGACCACCAGGGACCGTGCCCCCAATGCGCGGTACACGGGCGTTTCTGCCCTAACATCTATCTATCTATATATATATATATATATATATATATATATATATATATATAATGCGGCCGCTGCGGGCGGATTTCATTCCATCCCTGGGGCTCAGCAGCGCAATGCCAAAACCACTACTCCACCACATCGGGGTTGACCAAAAATTTACACTTTTCTTAATCATTATTTTCTTGTTTTCCTAGTTTTTTTTCGACATAGGATTAATTTGGAGTTCGACTCGTTGACAACGTCGTCTTTAGAGCCTCAAGGTACGTCGCTTCATCTGGCCACATACCTGGGCAAAAATCCGTGGGATGTTTTTATCGTGAATTCTATGTCTGCATGGCTGGCTCTGGGATTAGGGTCTCGCTGTTTCCGGACACTTCTTCGGCCATAAGCCAAATACGCCGGCGATAACACAAACCAAGCACGCAAGGATAAAGGGAGCACTGACGCTCCTCGCGACCGGCGAAAGGACGCACGCGCAAACGGACCACGTACCTACATCGTGGCGCGCAGCCATCATGCGTGCACGGTGCTCTTTATCAGCGCTGCGCATTGCGGCATGCGCAGCGGCGCCACGCGGCAGGTCACGCGCACGGTATTTGTTTTAGAAACTTGGGGGTATTCCGCGGACAGTGGTGTGGATTAGCGAGCAAACGGGGGCGCAGCCGATATTCTAGTTGATAAGGTTTAGCTCGGGGGGGGGGGGGGGGCTCTTATATCTAAATAATTTTTCTCTCCAACCACCACTCCAAATTTGCGTAAGTTTGTTGCATTTAAAAGAAAAGAAAGTAAAAATCTAGTGACTGCTGAAAGCGGAATTTTGATTCAGGCAGTACATTTTGTTATAAAAATTGTTGAAAATTTAAACATTTTCAGAAAACGAAACTGTCATGTTTACAACTCTAACTCAGCAGGGAAAAGCGACATCACAATCCTGTAGATTTCATATACTAGTACAACTAAAGCGGACAAAACTAATGCATTATACATGGCCCTTAAAGAATTTGTGAATGGGAGCTTTGCAACACCCGTGTAGACATTGTAACAAATTCAGGTCATATATAAATTATGACAAATTTGTCCGCTTTGGATGTTCTAACGGGCGCAGTTTACAGGACTGCGATATCTGTTCTTCGTGCCGAGTTGAAAATTATTTGCAAACGTGGTACTTCTATTTGTTTTAATCTTACCAAATTTCTGCAATTCTTGCAAAACATTCAGGTCATAAGTCATAATTCCGCTTCCTACATTCACTACAACTTATCTTTGTCGCTCAAATGCAACGAATTTGATTAAAAATGGCAGAGGGGTTATTTTAGAAAAGTATTTATACGCTTTACATGTATTCCAATAGGCGGCATATATGGTAGTATATATGGTAAGTACGTATCTGAGGAGCTGCAGGCCGTGCAACAGAATTAAAGACATATCGCGTGCGTACCTGAAACTGCCTCGCAGCGGCCGCGGCGCGCTGCAGCTCCTGAGAGTAGCAGTCGTGTACACTTTCCTTGGCTCCGGAGCTTCAGGCGAGCATCAGCAGCCCTGTATTGAGGGCTGCTGATGCGTGCAGGGAAAATGGGTCGGAGCGCATATACGGCAGACATTACCAAATCCTGACTGTTAGCTTACCACTGTCGGTATAAAGGGAAGTGCACAATCATTGCGTTTTACCGGTGCAAAAGTATGGGGCCGGAACTTGGAGGTTAAGAAAGAAGCTCGAGAACAAGTCATCGCAAAGAGCGATGGAACGAAAAATGTTAGACGCAACGCTAAGAGAGAGGAAGAGAGAGGTTTGCGTCAGAGTGCAAACGGGGATAGCTGATATTCAAACTGACATTAAGAGAGAAAAAAAATGGGGCTGGGCAGGCCATGCAACGCGTAGAGCCGATAACCGGTGGGCCATTACAGTTTGAGAATGGGTGTCAAGGGAACAGAAGCGCAGTCAAGGACGGCATAAAATTTGGTTCGGTGATGAAATTAGGAAATATGCAGGCGCAGGTTGGGATCAGCTAGTGCAATACAGGGGTAATTGGAGATGTGGGGAGAGGCCTTCATCCTGCAGTGGACATTAAAAAAAAGGCTGATATGATGATAATCATCACCATGATTACCAGCAAGGAAATGTAAAAACATGATTAATTTGGGCTGCCATGAAGTTGGCAGAATGTTGTACTGTTTCGGCGTAGCGTAAGCTGCTACGAGAAGAGTGGGCCGTTCCCGGAGATAGCGCAGTCTGACACGGCGCCTAGGCACGAGCTGCCACGAACAAAGAAGCCACGCGGGGCACGCACCCAGTGTTTCGAAGAACTGGCGGCATTCAAAACGAGAGAACTATGTGTGCCATCTTGGCCTAGTGATTGGTTAGAGCCTCGGGCAGAAGTTCAATTCTACCATCGGTCACACGTTATTTGTTTTCTATTAAAACGAGGCGAGACAGGAACCTACCTACCTACCTACCTACCTACCTACCTACCTACCTACCTACCTACCTACCTACCTACCTACCTACCTACCTACCTACCTACCTACCTACCTACCTACCTACCTACCTACCTACCTACCTACCTACCTACCTACCTACCTACCTACCTACCTACCTACCTACCTACCTACCTACCTACCTACCTACCTACCTACCTACCTACCTACCTACCTACCTACCTACCTACCTACCTACCTACCTACCTACCTACCTACCTACCTACCTACCTACCTACCTACCTACCTACCTACCTACCTACCTACCTACCTACCTACCTACCTACCTACCTACCTACCTACCTACCTACCTACCTACCTACCTACCTACCTACCTACCTACCTACCTACCTACCTACCTACCTACCTACCTACCTACCTACCTACCTACCTACCTACCTACCTACCTACCTACCTACCTACCTACCTACCTACCTACCTACCTACCTACCTACCTACCTACCTACCTACCTACCTACCTACCTACCTACCTACCTACCTACCTACCTACCTACCTACCTACCTACCTACCTACCTACCTACCTACCTACCTACCTACCTACCTACCTACCTACCTACCTACCTACCTACCTACCTACCTACCTACCTACCTACCTACCTACCTACCTACCTACCTACCTACCTACCTACCTACCTACCTACCTACCTACCTACCGCAAAGTACGAAGAATGAGGCAAAGACAGCTTCCCAATAAAAATGCGGGGATCATACTACAAGTTGAAGGTAGCCGGAAGGATACCTTAACATTCATTGAATAGTTTGCTGGTGCTCAAAAAAGATAACAGACTCAGAAAACATTTAGATTTTGAAGCAGACTTTAAATAAGTCCACGCCATATTATGGAGATAGGTAGCACCGCGCGGCGGAGTAGCTTGCCGAACGACAGCCCGTTCGTAGAACCACAGCCGGCAGCGATCCGTACTCTACTGAAAGCTTGGAGCTCCTAGTTCATTGATGTTTGATACAACTGTAGTTTTGCGAGCGAGCTTTACACAAACGATGTCACCGTGGCTGCGACGTAAGTCAATTGTCAAGTGTCATGTAGCCACAAGGCGAAAGCGGGCCTTCAAAGCGAGCCCAGGGGTTCCTTGCGCGGCAGCCGTGACGAGCGTGTGTGTCAGCGTCTGAGTGGTAATCAGCGTTCATCAAGGAGCACAATCGTCACAACGATTATTTATTTTATTTATTTACAGTGGACCCTACAGCGCCGAAGCATTATAGCGGGGGAGTGGGTACAACAATACAGCGACGAGCAGTAACATAAAATCACACAGCGGGAGGACAAGAGAGCAATGTATCAAGACGAGTAAAACACAAAAGTAAACAATAGCTAAGTACAATACCTATTGTAATTCAGTATACAGTAACTGGTTTGAAAGAACAGTATATCATCACAAGTCATTGATCAGTGGCTGGGTTTGAAAGAGCCGTACAATCACCAGTCAAAAATTAACCTTCGAGTTTCCTATAGCGAGTTACCTTCGCCCGGAAACGCATCAGCGTCTCGCCTCGTGTGGTGCCCCACGGAGAGGCTAGCCCTAATGCAAGTCGCGAGACCTGAAAGGAAATCGGTGCCCGTGTTGCATAAGCGCAGGCCACCGTACAAGCCCGCGAAGCGAGGACTGAAGGTCGCTCCTTGAACCCTATACCTTGGCACAGCGAACAACATGTGGGGTCGCCCAAAAGTGCCCAAGAAGCAGCAGATGTCGTGAAGGCATTGGCTATAAAATGTATCAACTTTGCAAAGCAACAGAGTGGTTGATGACAAGGCAAACATAGAGACGTCGGCGGAAAAGGCAGTCAGCACGATTAGAGAAGAAAGTTGGGCTATTTCGGTGCGTATTCTACAACTCAGGCATATTTATTATTGCGATAGCAATTATATGGACACTTCAACCGGATTTCTGCCGTCGGCGTCGTCGTCGCCGTCGCCGTCAGGTTCCCTATAGATAAAATCTTCGCCGCGCGCCGTATGCCCGAGCGGAAGCGTGCGGGGACGCGCGCTATCACGGAGAGCGAACGCACTCAATCTCCCACGCGCAAGCAAGGAAGCGGGAAGCCAGCGCCGGAGGGAGCTGGGGGGGGGGGGGGGAGGCGGGGGCGCCATTCTACTCTGCCAGCAACCGCGCTCGTCGCTCGCTCGCACCTTCGCTTATCTCCACACGGCTCTGACCTTTATGCGCCGTGCATTCGCCGCTCAGTTTCCGTTGAAGCGATAGACCGCACGTACCTTCGCCCGCTGCTTGCTGCCAGCGTTTTGACAGTCGTTGTCTGCAGTCATTCAGTGTGATCTATTCATGTTTGTTTGTGCGCGCTCACACCACGCTTGTTCATTCAGTTAGTAATAGTCGGGCCACATTTTCCAACGCACGCTACACATACAATGCTGCCCGGATCGGCAGTGCAGCGCTACAGGTGTGTCCCTTCGCACGCGCTGCCCACGGGAAGCGCTTCTCATCAACACCACCGTTTCACAGGCGCCTTCTCGTGGTCATCGAGTCTCTCTTCATGTCGGTCTACTTACGGCGCAGCACACCTGCTTACTTAATCAGCTCATGTTTACTACAATTCATATTGCTACCAAAGCCGCTCATCTTACTTCGTATGGCATTGCTGTGTTGCTATCGCATTCATTGCTTCGCCCTTAGGGCGAAACTGACATTTTTAGCCCTAGAGACGTAGGACAAGAACGATAAGCCCACCGGACAGGACGCCAGGCTTCAACTGAATTTTCGCCGAAACATTGATTTCCTAGGACGCATAGAACGCGGACACAAGGAAACAACGTTCATTTTTTAAATGCGAAGCATTTCTTGCAGGCGGCTCTGCCCGTCCCTCCATCCGCCGTGCGGCGTCCACACCGGCAGTGCGCATGCGCATCCTCCTCCCCCTCCTCTCCTTGTCTCATCTCTCCTCTCGGCATTCCTCCTCTCCTATCCGGATTGCGCAACGAATGGCAACACCTGCGGCTCCGCGCGCGAAAATGCGAAGCAGCTTAGGTTAAAGGTAGAGTGGGCCGAGCGGCTGGGGCGGCGCATGCTTTGTAGTGAGACGCCCGATGTGGAAAAATACTGTGGCGGCGCTGCGATCGAAGTGGATTGGGCCGCATCAAGGTCGTGCTGTTGAAAACTGCTGGCGATACAGCTCGGCAGGGTCATTCGTACTACTTCGCGCGCTGATATTTGCGTTCAGACCGCTCAAATGGTGTTTATAATTGCATATGACATGTATTTATGCCTTAAGAATTTCTTGCTTTCTCTTCTTTATTTTATTTTATTTTATTTTTAATGCCGCTCGGTGATGCGCGTGCAGTGCGGCCGCAGTGTCGGCTTTCATTCTATGTTATTGTACGGTTCCTTTTCGAGAACAAATATTTTTCTCGTTCTTCAAGCAGCATGTATCTCTCGTGTGTATTGTTGCGCTGTCACAAAAGAGCGCGTAATCCAAGCGCGCGCCGCGTGACACGCAAGCCAGCGAAAGAACACGCCGGCCCCGCGGCAACTTTAACAGAGGGGGAGAGCGCATACGCCTCCAACAACAACGCGAACAACGGCGCCTGGACGTCTAGAAGAGCATCGACGAAGCGACGTTAACCGGAGAGAGAGAGAGAGAGAGCACACGCGCGCGCCGGGGCACCTTCTCACCCGGCGAGTCGAGAGAGATAACTACAGCGTGAGCGTGCGACAACAGCATGAGTCATCACCCCCCCCCCCCCTCGACAAAGCACCGACAGCGACGGTCGAAGGTACGAGAAAAGCCTCGAAGATTCCCAGGCTTTGGCCATGCTACGAGATCACGACTCCGATAGGAAGGTTCGAGAGAACGCCTGTGGAAGCTATATCACCGCCGTGCGAGAATCAGCAAACAGTTCAGTCCGCACCGATGAAGTGATGTAACGTGAAGACCGAGCGTCTGCGGAAGAAGGGGATTCCCCGGCAAGCTGGTCGACGAGTTCATCGAGCGTCTGCATTTCCGGAAGAAGTTCCTTCTTCGAGATTTGCCCCGAGCTACGCCGAGATCGTCTGACTCCAAGACCAACACTAGTGAATACGATCGGACACTTAGTGTTCTTTTTCATTTTGTACTTTACGTGTTGGACTCTTAGTGCTTGTCGTTAATTATTTTCCTGTGTTTGTTAATACCCATCTGAATTGTATTGTGTTGTATCTAGCCTAAGTGTGCACGTGTGTGTGTAACTGCCTTGTGTGGAGAATATATTTTGTTGTGTTTTGGCAACTCTGGGCTCTGACTCGGTCTTTGGACAGCAACCGGCGTTCGCTGGCGCACCAGAGGGCCCATACTTCATTGTCCTTGCTTTCGTGGCATTATTTTCGGAAGCTGATAAGTCGGCTTTGGAATTTGGTCCGGTGATTGCGCCTCGTTCACGGGGTCTGTGACATGCACATATAATTTTCCATCAGTAGGTCTTGCGAAACGCAGACGGAGAAGCACATGTAACCCTCCTGCTTCCCGCTTCAAACAAGTATACAGCATATCTGCCCCATCCGGCCCCTTGTACTCAGATTTACGGGAAGCATTGTTATAGATAAGAAAAAGAGTAAACTGCAGCGCAACATTCCATTCAAGTTTCCGCCTTCCTCGCGTAACAGAATGCGGAGTAATCGGCACGGGGTCATTTATTGCAGTAGGACCTTGAGCGCCGAAAACAGTTTTAGTTAGTCATTCTATATGCTCATCTTTGGCCGTATAAGCCGTACGTGGAATTTTCCCCCCTGTCAATACTTCAAAAAAACAAGGAAAGAAGGAAAGCTGGCGCGGTAGCCTAATTAGTGGCTATATAGTGGATACCAACGTTACTAGATTACCTGGCAAAATAATCTAGTAGTGGTGGTGGATACGGCGTTGGGCTGCTAAACACCATGGAACTCGCGGGTTCAATCCAGGTCACGGATTTCGACGGGAGTGAAATCGCAAAACACTCAAGCACATTTATGTGCGCGCTAAAGAAGCTCAGGTGGTGGAAACTAAACCTCATAATCATATCGTGGTTTTGCTACGTAGACCCAAGAATTTATTTAATTTAAAGAAGAGAGAGAAGCATGTGGCTGCGTTCTTCGGCTTTTTTCTAGGGGTGTAAACAAAATAGTTGTACATTATTCTCGAGTCTGATTTCCGTGAAAAACATGTTATGCTTATCCTATATTTCATACATAACTGTAATGCCGTTCCCAAATGTATGACCGCTCAACTCAGCAGCTTGTATATTATAAACGACTGCTTTCAGTTATCCGGTGCACTACCATAACGACCATAATGAAACGATTAAAGGAACGGAATTCCTCACATACACATAGAGATATGTGCAGATCTGTTGCGTTCGTTGAAGATAAGTGTGGTACCACATGAGACACCCAGGTTTAATGGGTTGCAAACATGGTGAGACTGTCAAAAAACGTTTTCCTCGCCTGAATCAAGTAAGCAGATTTGCAGGCTGACCCCAAACGGGGGCGTTTATATTGAATGACAGCTAGGAACTTGTTAATCAGGACTTATTAACACCCGTGCGTTAATTCTCTCAGGAATTGTGCCTCTGCACAACAGCCACGGCTCCCCCGCAGCACAGTCATTCGGAATAACAGTCCTCACTTGCATGCGGTTACTCACCTTTGAGACTTCAATGATGTTGTTATGCGTTACATTCGAACGGAAACGACTATTCGGCGTCGTACAGTATATCAATAACACTTGCTTATATATATATATATATATATAGTTCAAAAAATAGAAGCACGTAGGAAAAACATAACAAGACTTTACTGACGTTGCGGCCGGGGTCCGGCCTTCATCAAGACTCTCTCTTGATTAAGGCCGGACCCCGGCCGAAACGTCAGTAAAGTCTTGTTATGTTTTTCCTACGTGCTTCTATGTTTTGAACTACTTCTGTGCCGGCTCCGGTTACTCTTTACTTCACTGATATATATATATATATATATATATATATATATATATATATATATAAGATGGTTTTGCCTGTTTAGCATATTATTTCTGCGAATGAGAGTTTTATGTGCAGTATTCACTAATAAGTGTCTTTGCTACTGCAACCACGTGCGCTTATTCCGGTTGGGAGTTCTTTATTAGTGCATTTAGAATATTTGTTATTTGTTCCCTTACACATATATCGTGAATATATAAGTCTATGTACCCTGTGATTTAATTGCCTAGAAATACATTCGCCATTCTTCGCGCCACGCAGTTAATAAACCTGGTTTATTTCACTCTAATATTGTTTTCTTCGATCATTGTCCCTGATCAATATCCAGAAGCGCTCGCAAAATGACACGACATCAATAATAGAATGTTCTTACGTAGCTTCATGTTACAGAGATACCAGTTACATTTAGAAGACAGTGGTAAAAACAGCAGTTCACCTGGATAAAACTACATTTAGCACCGGCCGTCAAGAGTCATGGGCGTACCAAAGCAACTAAAACATAAAAAAAATTTACTGCACAGACGTTCTGCGAGAAAAGCTGGGCGTCCGCCAGCGTCCGCGTTGCGAACGCGCGCTCGCTAGCAGACGACGCGCTTGACAACGACAGCAAAATTGAAGACGTTGCGTTATATAATTCATGCCTCAAATATATATGCTTGGTAAAATGGTGTAAACATAAATTTGCAGTTGAAATAAAGCACTATTTTAAGAGCTTACTATGAGCAATCGGCCTCGGCGCCCGCAGCGAAAGTACGTTGAATATGCCGCGGAGCGCGTCTCCGCCCCAATCCAGTTCGCTCGCAGCGCCCTCGCACAATTTTTCCACACGCGGCGCCTCAGCGGCACAGCGCCGTTCGGCCCACTCGACCATTATCTAGTGCACTCTAGTTAGAGGCGCGACAGTAGGCGCTGCATGCTCCGCTGGGGGGCGCGACTGTAGCTCGCGGTATAATGACGCGCGCGCGCGCTCCGCTCCTCTCATTTGGTCTTTATTGGTCTTTATTCTATGTTCTCCTGTCGCAACGCCGCGATGAGTGCCACGGACAGCGCCAGCGTCAACGCCAGTGTCAGCGCCGCAGAGAAGAGGGCTCGAGCCGCTGCCATGAAACGGCAACGGCGACAGGCCGATCTGAAAAGTAATGCGAACTTGAGTCGACCCCATGGCTGTTTCGCATACTACGCAGGGTTCCCCTACGGGGAGATGGTGTAGTTTTTTTCTTTATCACTGAAGGTATTGAAAGAAATCGATACGCGGGCTATTTTCCAGAAAACGCTATTTTAGGATGAGAGCCAGCGACGGGCTGCTTACACACCTATCACCCGCGTTTTTTGAAACATCAAGATAACAGTGACGTCTTTGCACAAAGGGAAGGCGTGTGCGTAGGCTCACGTATCGCTCCTCTTGTAACTGACCTTTAAAATTTGACTAGCGGGTTCAGGAATGCGTTGTCAGTATTTTTGTTGATAAGATTTTGGATATGTACACGATTTTCTTATTTTACTAAAAGGGGTTGTCCGTGGCAGGCATTGTGTTCTAGCCGTTCATAATGCGTGTAAGGGGACTGAAGCTCATTCGTGAAATGCGTGTAGAGTGCAATTTCTACGTTCCCGTATTAGGTTCAACGACATTTTACTCTGTTTGACTTACAGCTCCCACAATCAAAGAGAAAAACGAAAGAAAGCAAACCTAACCTCAGCTATAACTCGGCTCGCTTCAAGATAGCGAAACAATATGCAGAAACTATCCACGACGATTGCCAATGTAAGCTAACTGCTGGAACAAACAAACGAGCGAGCGACAGTCCTCCTCCTTCCCGCCCCTCTCCGCCACTCGTTTAGCGAGAGCTCCCGCAACAAGGAGTTTGAGCCTCACTAAGTCCGGCATAGCCTGGTTCTTGCGAGTTCGAGCTTGTGTCAGTCCTAACCTAAATATTTTACAATTGAAGTCATAATACATTTCTTTATTGGCCGCCTGTTGTCCCAAGAGCTACATACAGGCTAAGTTTACTGCTACTCCTTAACTTCTAGTTCTATCATCACATATTTGCATATGCAGATTTCCATCGTCATGAGGCTGTAATCAAACAACCACCCGTTTTTGTATTCCCGAGTCATTTTGCCTTCATATTTATGTTCGCTATTCACACTTCCCGGATTATGCTGTCCGCATAGATCAACTAAGGACACACGCCTAAGGTGCGCCATTGCAGTCTTAGTAACCGATAGCTTCCCGTTGTTCTGTTCCAAGTGGCCGCGTACAACATCACAGCAATGTGAGGCTTTATTAATCACGTTGCAGTGACGACCACTGGAAACCTCTCGGTTGACGATGAATATGACAAACTATTTACTGCACGATCTTGCGCCAGATAACTGAGGTACGCATCTTCGGCGATAGTGGCGATGCTGACAGCACGATTGTCTGTGGTTGAATTCAATGAAGCTTCTTGCAATCAGCCGCTTCGTTACAGAACGTCATCCTATAGGAAGTGACTCAACTGGCGGGGGTCACTACGATTCCCGAATATGAGAATATGCTACCTGCATCGCATACATCAGGTAACGAAAAATCCGAGGACACCTAAGCACGTCTTGTGAGTTGTGAATGCGAAAGCATTAACGGCGCTGAGCTGTCCTTTCAGTTTTGAGCTGCGAGTAGTGTACCACAGCGGTACGTGCTGCCCGAGCCGGCAAGCATCCTGCGGTGCCAACGCCGCGTGCCACCGACGCGGCGATGCCCTCTCCTCTCACGCAATGCTTGGCCCGCTAGCGCTGCAGGTGTGTTCCTTTTCGCCTGCTCTTCTCCGTCGAGGCGAACTCGTGACGTGGCGTCGCAGCCAATGGGATTTTAGGTGCCGTTTCGCTGCTACAGACGACAGACGCCAGCTTTTTCGCTCAATTGGGCCAGTTGACGCTTTCGCATCAATAACAGTAATGTCACTGTGAAAAATTACAGGCGTTGTAGCTTTATAATAACGGGAGGTAAAATTGAGCTTTGTTAGCAGACAGGGCGAAAACACTGACGGTGCAGCCAAGACTAGAAATTAAAACTTCACTGGAAGTGCGCGTGATATTACCATGCAAACACCTGCATCAATTATTTTCTTTTTATTTCCGAAGTCACAGCTTGCCCTCACGTAACCTACTCCTAAATGACACCACTGCCCGTGATTTTTTCTGTCAGCGAGAGATGCTCTACAAGTGGGCATCTTTAATAATGTTTCGGCAATATTACTTTGTAGAAACAAGCATGCCCCACACCACGCCCCTTCTTTTCAGATTTTTTTTTTCTGTTCCAACGTTCCCACGTGTGACAGTCTCCATGTGATGAGTTTCCCAGATTTTTAAGGTCATCATCTGTAACAACGTACACCTACATTTATATGTTCCTTCTTTAGTTGCTCGTCAGTTCCTACGCACTTGGTTATTTTACTGCTGCTGCTTCCCCGTGTAAAACATCACAGCAGCGCCACTCATACCTCTCAGTAGCTAAGACTTCACAGAAAGCGAAGTTCGCGCAGCCCTGTTTGTGCGGGTCTCGCGGGTCTCGCGATCTGTGCGGGTCTCGCGCAGATTGAAGGTATCCACTTTGCAATATATGCAGATGATGTAACAATCTGGAGTGCTGAAGGTAATATGGGACAAACAGAGACCAAACTACAGGAAAGCATTTATGTGGTGGAAACCATACTTGAGGGTATGAGACTGAACTGCTCTGCTACAAAATCAGAACTATTGGTACTACGGAGCAGTAAGCGTGGGCGCAAGCCGAACGGATATATCCCAGAGGAAGAACCCCGCATTGACATATACGCCAAGAATGGAGAGCCAATCAGGCAGGGGTGCTATTAGGGTGCTAGGCCTTCTCCTGGAAGCGAATGGATCTAATCGCAGGATGATACAACATATCTCTAAGAAGTCAGAAGAAGTCATTAGACTTCTGCGTAGAATTACAAATAAGCATAAGGGGCTAGGAGAAGACAGTGCCATAAGATTGGTACATGCATTCGCATTTTGCTACTTCTCGTACGTGGCAGGCATGCTACAATGGACACAGGCTGATAAGAACAAGCTAAACGCTTTAATCAGACGACTTATAAAGGCTACACTAGGACTTCCTATCAGCACTGCCAATGATAGATTATTGCGCCTAGGGCTACATAACACACTAGAAGAGATAGCTGAGGCTCAACAGGTGGCCCACCAAGAGAGACTAATGAGGACACGACCTGGAAGGGCGCTACTTGAAGAAATAGGCGTAGAAAGTAACAACCAAACCAACAAAGGAGAATTAACAGAATTGCAAGCGGGACTACAAGGAAAAATTAAGACGACCCCGTTCCCTAGGAACATGCACCCGACACATAACCTCGAGAGACGGAAGGCAAGGGCCAAGGCACTCCTTCAAGACATAGATCAACATAAGCAGCAGGCGGTGTTCGTTGACGCTGCCTGGGTTAAAAATAAGGATGCGTATACCTCCGTTGTTGTAGACACTGAAGATAACATACGGGATGCCATCACCGTCTATACAAAGGACCCAACAGTAGCAGAACGAGTAGCCATCGCCTTAGCCATCCGGGCAAATCGGTGGACACATATTTACAGCGACTCTAGAACAGCCATACGCAACTTTACTAACGGATATGTGACACGGATAGCAACCAAGTTACTAGACAAGGTCAACAGTGAGAGGATCGAAATTCGCTGGTTTCCTGCACATCTGGGGGTGGTGGACGGAACTCGGAGAAACCTCAATGAGGTGGCAAATGAAGCAGCACGAGGACTTTCTAGCCGTGCTCTTCAAGACCGAGCAGCTTACACTTCACATGGGGAACACAGGAATCGATTATTAACATATAACGAAATCACGAAACATTATTATTTAAGAAAATGGCAATACCCATGCCACACGGTAAGCTTTGCAGAGCCCAAGCGGTCACATTACGTTTGCTACAGACAAGGACATACCCAAGTCCAGATTTTATTAACAGGATCTATCCGGAGAGGGAAATTCAAACCAATTGTAATAAGTGCAATGGCATCATTACTCTTGACCACATGCTTTGGCAGTGCCCTGCGGTCTTCGCAGACTGTGACAAGGAACAAGAATGGTGGCGGCAAATGCTACGAAGTGAATCACTCTCTGACCAATTACGGGCAGTCCAGAAGGCCCGCGATGTGGCTGAAGGGCTCGGCCTGACAGTCCCAACGTGGGAGCGGCCCGCGTCAACCCAGCGTTGACCTTCAGGACTCAATAAAGTTCTCCATACCATACCATACCTCTCAGTAGTTGCTCTGTTTGCTTGAAACCAAAAGCCTGTAACTTCTATGGCGGAATCCTAAGACACATTGTTGAACCAGAGCCCAATGCATTATTTATACACGCACTATGTTGGGCGAGTTGCTACATACCGATTCGGGGTAGTGTGGCGCAGGGTAAAAACACAGTAAAAAAAAATAGACGGAAAGCTTGCCAATTTGCAACTAAATTTATCGTTCTCAATAATTTAACGTTATTCTGCGTATCTCTATTGAGCTTATAATTTGATGTTGGCTCCCGATACAATTTTAACGCGATAGTGTTTAGGGCCCCGTGTCGCAGAAAATCCGGTGTCGGCCACCGGCGTGTGAGCGCGGGTGGCGGAGGAAATCATCCAACCACATCGACCGCGCAGGACCTCGGCGTGGTGCAAGGTTTTGGTGAACAAAAATTGAATTTCTCACAGTGAAATCCGCCAGAAAAATGGTAAAGCACGACTTTACAAGTCGGCGTCGGATTGTAATTTGAATGTACGAGAAAACCTAATTCTGCTACAAGGAAACTCAAACACAAACCCCTTTTCCAGCATTTCTACCAGCCCTGCGCGCGTCGGGGCAATAGCAAACAATTAATACAGTAATAAAAAAGGTGATAAGGCCTTCACATTTTAACATAAGACAAATTATATTGCCCCTGAAAAAACGTCTTTCCAGCAATGCATATCAGTTTAAAAGTGAAGCCTACTTTCCGTATGCGAACGGTTCCCGATAACGCTATTGCGTTCTACTCTTAAAGGCGAAGCTTAAGCGTCCTCTAATATTAGTTGAAAGTTGTCGCTCTTTCTGTCTCCTTTTTTTCTTGCGTGTTTCTACCTTGCGCCAGAGAGTATACTTTGAATGCAGTATTTAACGTAGGCGCGATGCGTGGAGCAGCTGACGGCAGCAATAATATTGAAGTGGTGGCTGGGGCTTATCTCGGGAAGTCAGTAGGGCCAAGGGTGCGGAAGCTGCAGAAACTTCACGTGCGAAGCGTCACAGCGAATTGTCGCTTTATAATCTGAGCCCTCAACTGCATCGAAGGATGTCACCGCCTCGGTCCGTTTTTGTCACTGAATGTCCTTATTCCTGCGCGTTACCACTCAAGGTATAACGCGAGCTTGCGGTCGCCTGTCTCGTGCACCCATATACCGCGTCCCTCGCGCCGTTGATTGCGGGCTGTCGGGGTTGCCGCCGGCACTTCCGCGAGGCGGCGATGCCGTCTAGCTTTGCGCTGCTAGTTCTTCGTAATGCATAGCATTACAACCAAGCCCAAGTCATAACGCTCTCACTAACGAGGCTTTCGCTGTCCACTCAGTCACTTGTTAGCATTCTCTGAGCTCGAACCCGCGGTGGAAGCTGGCGCTGACGACACGCTAGGACCACTGCACGGACAGACAACCACCGAGCGAAAACTTTGCAGCGACCACTGCCAAAGCAAAATAGCCGGCCCGCACCACTTAGGACAGTTTTCATTTCGTATAGACGCGGCTGTTTTACAGGCAACAGCGCGTATGTCATATTTGAGGCGTCCGTTCAGCTTGCCTTTCGATAGTAAGTGTGCGAGTACTGCCACGTGCGGTAAATCGATGCCACGTCCACGGCTTCTTTGATAATCTCTTTGCTCTCCAAGGAGCCTCCTCGCGCATGGATGATATTCTGCTATTCCAAGCCCGCTCTTCAAACAATTGACTCTGTCCTCAGGCGGGGCTCGTGTTATTCAATGGCTATAGAAACCGCAGAGCTTCTCGACCACGCAAATAGAAATGGCCATATTATCACTTTTCAGTGGATACCTTCACACTGTGGTGTGAGAGGGAACGAACTGGCAGACGCTGAAGCGAAATCTTCTTTAAATAATGCGATTGAAGTACGCATTCCATTCTCACGAACAGACACAAATGCAACCAGACGGATGGTTGCGTAATACGCAATTTTACGTTGGAGCACTGGACACAACCAGATCGTCAACACAAGCGAGTGCATAAATGGGGCCCATAAATGAAATACCGTATTCCTCACAAGCCCAAAAGAAGCCAAACAAGCATGGTGCACCGGATTCGCCTTGGTGTCGCATTCACGAATCGTTATAGACATATGACTGGTTGCAGTGACACTAGCCCCAATTGTAATTACTGCCAGGTATCAGAAACACTTGATCATATATTTTGCGTTTTTCCCGCGTACGCGCAAGAACGACAGAGACTGGTCTCTTCAATTGCAAAAGTCGACAAGAGGCCCCTATCAGACGAGTTTCTTTTAGGTCCTTGGCCCAATGCAAGCTGCGCAGCCCTGATAACCAGTGCCGCTTTACTCCTTCTACAAGCCACTGGGCTGGACACACGGCTTTAGAGATGCCACAACGTTGTAAACTTGTATATACACACCTCCTCCTCTTATCATCATCATTCATTAACCCTGTTCCTCGCCGTCCCTTTTCCCCAGTGTAGAGTAGCAGGCCAGAGCAAGTTACAGCTCAGGCCGACCTCCCTGCCTTTCTGTAAATACATGTTTCTCTCTCTCTTTGCTCTGAAGGACGGGGTTCATTCTCTGCAGTTTGCAAGCTGTGATGGTTTGTTGACGATAGTAAACCCCAGTGGCGTAGCCAAGGGGGGGGTTGGGGGGGTTCAAACCCCCCCCGAAATTTTTTGCCCCCCCCCCCCCCGCTAACCCACCCTTTTCTCTCGTCGCTTCGCGCTGACATAGTTCAAGGAACCGGTGCTACTTTCACATTTTCATTCCTGGGCGCTTCCGTTTGGGTTGGTAATTTACAGCGAATCATGTCTGCATATGGAAAAAAACTGTCACGGTGTTTGTCAAGGCCTTGACACTCTGTGAGGTTTTGGACGCGAATGTGGCGGCCGCATTCTGAAACAACAAATGCGCAACAAATGAAGCAACAAATGCGGCAGCCGCATTTTAGATGAAGGCGAAAATGCTCGAGGCCCGTTTACTTAGATTTAGGTGCACGTTAAAGTCCGCAGGTGGTCGAAATTTCCGGTATACATTTCCGCCGCTTCCCTTTAGGTGCCGGTTAGGCCGCGTTCGCGTAGGATCTTGGTCTCGAAGCTGTCGGAAGCGGCAAAATCTTGCAAAAATCCGCCCGCCTAGGCGGCAAAACAGGCAGAAAAACAGGCGGCGAGCCAAATTGGTCTGGGACCAATTTTTTCGCCATGGCGAAGCGGAAACGCGGCGGAAAGTCGTTCTGCTCGACCAGAAGCTACACTAGCATGTAAACTTCCGGTTGTAACATTGAACATGGCACCAATAGTGTACGCTGTAATGCTGATCGACGCGATCAAGAACCACCCCTTGCTCTACGACAAGAGTGGCACTCAAACGTACTGTCAGCGATAGTATTCAACGTCGCGCGACAGGAGGTGCGGCATCGAAGCCTTGGCGTGTAAAAGTGTAACTTCTTACACTTTTGCAAAGCCAGGCGAACCCACCACTGCCGTTTCCGAGGTTTTCTTGTCTTCCGTTTATTCATTGTCCATTTCTAGAAAACAAGTAGGTAGAAGTATAAAAGCCATTTCTTCTTCCACTTCCATGGAAGACAATAGTTAGGCAGATTCCTCGTTGGCGCTCCATAATTCTCCTCGCACGTGCACGGTATGTTGCAGAAGTCGCGGGGTGCTTTTCTCGTCGCGACGATTAGATTAGGAGCGTAGGTCTCACGTAGGACGCGCAGGCTTCGGCGAGCCTCAACACAAGGGCCAGCCCGGGTTTTAGCTTTGGCGTTCCCGTTGCCGCTTTCGTGTCCTGGAGGCGCCGAAAATAATACGAAATGATGAAATGTTATTACAACTTGTAAATAAAAGCTATTAAAGAAATATAATCACGCCTATAGGCAGCAACCTGTGACACAGCGCTACCGCGCCCGTGTGAGGAGAATTACAGAACGCCAACGAGGAACTTACCGAAGGTCGCAGATGACACGCGAAATTGCGCAAGATGATCACTTTTGATGACGGGTGGGTCAGTGAATGAACATACCGCTCGAAATAATGCGATAATGAGCGCCACCACGCCGACAAACGTACGCAGACTAGATGGATGTGGACGAAAGCGGCAGCGCGGCCGCGGTGGTAGCAAAACAAATGTGAACTTGGACATGCGCGGAAAAGATTTTCCGGCCGCTTTGGCCTCTCCACTCGCTTGCCGCTTCCCAAATGTGAACGTAGCCATAGTCTGCAGCGCAAAACGTCTCTCGTTTGCGATTGCGCCCCTACGGAAGGCTGGTAGTTACTGTTGTGTTGCTGAATCCCAAACCAGCAATTACGAAAGGCTGGTAGTTGCTGTTGTGTTGTGGAATCCCAAACCAGCAATGTACACACGAAAGGGTTGATGCCAGCAGTGAAATTCCACCGACTCGCAACAGAATGCACGAAACAGACAGCCGACAAGCATGTATCACTGCTGTGCGCAGTACAGCGTAAGTAAACTCTTGTTGCAGACGCTGACAGTTCTCGTCGGAGTTCACGCGTCCTGAGAAATTGATTATGTGCACTATGCACTGAACAAGACCGGAGTTCATTCCTGCATCACTAGTACACCAATCAGTCGAGATTCTGTGAGGTACAAGGCCACTTCCTGTTTGCACCGGCCTAAGTGAAGCAGAAATGACTCGCACGCACTACTTAAAATGCGTACACATGCCATAACTATGCAGTGCGGTGAAATATTCTGTACAATTCTGAATCTGTTGACGTAAAGGCAAATGACGGCTGCACGCTCGCACACAGCGGAAGACACAGCGGCCCATGCACTTGCCGCAGGAAATGCAAGGCGACGAAAGCTTCGTAAAAAAAAGCATTACTCGTTTTTGCGCGTATTTAAGTTTTCTAGCGCAAAGACGCAGCGAACAAGCTATTGCTATGGGAGTAGGTATAGCCTGGTAACACGTGCATTTTCACATGTATAGCCGTCCTTGACCTGTGAAACGCACTTCGCCCCGACGAGGACGACGCCATCTACGCTTAACGGAGATTAACCATTAATGATGTCTTCTCCGATCGGGCGGGTCGTCTCAATGATGCGTTTTCGAAGACTGGTCCATTCAGTGGCGCGATGAGAGACGGTTGCTCCAAACGCCCACTGTACCTGTCGTACTTACTGTATGTTACTGAGCTTACATTACGTTTTTCTTAATGTCTTCACAAGCACACAGTGCCGCACACACACGCGAGGGGGGGGGGGGGGGGTCCCATGTCTTTGATATACATGCATAGAGTGTGCTTAAACTACCGATACTTATTATCGATCACGTCACGTAGTGGAAAGCAGACGCTTCCCCCCCCCCCCCCCCCGGTCGGGCCGATGAACCCCCCCCCCCGAAAAAAATTTCTGGCTACGCCCCTGGTAAACCCTGTCGCTGCGTACTCTCGATAACGTGCCCCCGATTGGAACTGAGACATATTCAACTAGCGCTGGAAAGACGTAGGACAAGAAGTACACGGAGGACACGACGCTGGACTTCAACTGAATCTTTACTTTGCTGAAACGTAGAATCCTTGGGATGCGCAGTACCCGGACAAAAGGAATCTTTTTGTTTTTCTTTAACACAGAACGTATCGAAACGCAGCTATTATCGAGATACGAAAGTCAATACGCAGTTATAATCAAGGTAAGGACACTCTTTTGTACTGAGACGCAGCGATGGAGTGTTCACGGACCCATCAGCCGCGTTTTAGATCCATAACGCATCCCATATTTCCTTATCGGCCTGCCTCCAGAGCCGTCTGAGCAGTCGTGTTCCGTGAAAATGATGGGTGCATGAGCACCTAGGCCCTTCTCAGCCGATCATTCAAGGAAGACAGCGAAATTTCCAAATCCGTAGCACCACACCAAAAACACATCTCGCTAGGCCACTAAAAATCCCTAAATCCTTCGCGTAAACCGCATCTGGTAAAGCTTCTCAAGCGGGTAAATTTTACATATTAATTCACAGACCGCGTACAATTGCTACAATGTTTACGAAGTTGTTGCAAAAGTTCTACTGAAGAATTAGAGCGGTGTTAAAGACATCAATTTTGTCCGCTTTATATATTGCAGAATTGTGATATCGTTTTTCCTTGCTGATTACACAGTTTAAACTTGATGATTCAGTCTTTTTTTTTAATTTAGAAAATATAAAAAAAGCTCTTCCAAAAGAACTTGACGGCTTGAATAAAATTGTGCTTCCTATAGTCACTAGATCATTTTTTCGTTTATTTTAAATGCCAGAAAACTTCATCAAAATCGGTGTAGTAATTGCCGAGAAAAACGATTTCTCCGTTTTCATGTATTTAGATAGGAGAAGTCGAACTGAGGACGCCGTCGCCTTGCAGAGTGAGCACACTGCCTGCGTCAACTCCGGGCTGTTCATTTTGTTCTTCGAGGAGAGCTGCTTTGACATTTCGTGACAAGTCGTGACACTTCAAGTCATGACATGTGCCCTCCAGTCGGAGACAAGAGAGAAGAATGTAGTACAGGGAAGGAAGGCCGGCAGCCGTTTTTTATTTATTATTATTTTTTGTCTGTATAATCAATGCGTAAAGAAATGCGCGGCAAGCTGCCGCATTGAATGGAATACACTGTAAAAATTGTTGCAGTAAATGATGCAAAATATCTTGGCATCTCTATTTCCGACTATTTATCGCTCAAAATGACGGCGGGCCGATATTTTGTAAGGCGCACAGCACGACATATATGCGGCACACGGCAGCCAATCTAATCGCGTTATTATCACGAGCGATCTTTTCCTTTTCAAAAAGTGGTATTCGTTAGTTTTCCTTCTCTCCTTGTTCACGACGACGGAAACGCCTTGTTGCAATGACGACGATTGCCTGCCAAAAACGATAAAATAATGACCGTTACAGGGACAGCTAGTTTTCAGTGGCGCAAAGGCGAGAGCACCAACGCAGGCACCTTTCATGGCTTCGCGTCGTGCTTATTACTAATATCGTTCTAAAACCAGTGCTATTGCGTAAACATTTTGTCGAAAGCAAGATAACCGCAGGCGTAAGACGGCGCTTTAGATCTCAAAATTAGGGGTGTTAGAATAGTGAAATTTTCGAATCGAAAACGAATATTCCAGAAATATTACCTTTGCATATCCAATATACATTGTCATTTCTAAACAAAGCCAAATATAAACTTCGGAGTTGGCTTGGTAAAAACTAAACTTTATTTACTATATTTCATACTTGTATTTAATACCACTCACAACAGGAAGTCCTCTCATTTGATGAGCTTGAATGTAAAAAACGCTTCCTTTCTGTTATCCGATGCCCAGCAGCAGAATTAGTCGGCCCGTCCTGCCTAGCATCAATTTCTCTCCTTCAAAACATCAATAAGTGTTGTTGCCCTTTATACTGGAGGCGAAACGAGTATTTCACAAGTTCGGGTAGTGTACACTCGAAACGAATAGCAAATACTATTCTACATAAAATGGATCCGAAGCGCACAAACCTTGGGATACTTTTTGACCGTCTCGAGGAAGAAATTCTGGAACTCGGTGTTGGGGTCGACGTTCCAGTACTTGATCTTCCTCCGCATGAACCCCAAGTTGGCACCCGAGCCTGCGCCAACCTCGAGCACTCGAATCGCACCGTCGGCGCGCAGTTCGGGGTCGCTAGACTCGATCTCGTCCAGCGCCGCGATCGTTTCGCGTCGAGTGTCTTGGAAGTAGTCTCGCCACAGCCGGCCAGCCACGGCCATGATTCGCACAAAGAACCACTGGCGCGCTCGCAGGCTCAACAGCAGCAGCGGCAGAAGCAGGAGTCCGATGCAAGAGATGCACGCTACCACAAGGCAGTCGAAGACGCGGCGAAGCCTTCGCTCCATGTCGCAATGGCAACGCTCTGTGCCCGTTCACAAATGAGCTGGAGAACAGACGCACGTTTGCAGCCACGGCTACCTATGTGCGCTGAGCGAAAGAGCGAGAAAGTAGCTGTGTGCACACGTGAGCTCCGAGACTTCCACTTGTTGCGCTCGAATAGTCGGCGGTGTTGTGTGGCGGAGTCGGAAGCAGACGACCCTGCCAAAGGCGGTGCACTCGATTGATTAGAAGATGATAGGCGACGCAAGCGTAGCGGGGCAATCGAAGCCGTCTGTGCCAGTGCGGTTTGGCTTCTATCCAGGCCGAAAGTGAAATACGGGTGGCGAAGCGACCAATGTACCAAAACGCAGCCAACGGCGACAGAGCGCGTCGAAGTGCCGGGTCTCCGCAGCTGCGACCTCGTTTACGACTCGCCGGCGGAATACGGTCAGCGCTGTGTCTAGCTGTAGATGCTGTATGCACCTGTGGCTGAAGTACTTTGCACGAGAGAAAAGAAACTACTCGAAGTGCAGGGCTTACACCACCGAGTGCACCGTGGAATAAAGAACCACACTGCACAACGGCAACGTAGGGGCGTCTCGCTTCCGGTAGAAGCGAGCAGCAAACTCGTTTTATCGCGGGACCCTAAATCTGGAGCGCCGGTCCCGGCATCTCTCGAGAAAAATAAGAAGCTAATCGCCATATTCTGTAGCGATGTCTGGTGTGGCGGAAGGTTCAAATTCGCGCTCGGCGACCACGTTTTGTATTTGTGCTATTTTCGACGTATAGACTGCGCACGCGCATTAGTCCGTTGTAAGCGTCTCTTGAAACGCTGCCCGAGAGCTAAAACAAATTTTCACTGGTTGAATTTGCGATAAAAAAAGGGAAAAAAGGAAAGTGTGTCGTATTATTAGAAAAGTTGATACGGTGTTATAACTTCTTTATACCAATTCGAGTTTATTGAAATAGTAATGAATTTTATTAAGATAACAATGAATATTTACTATATCATCAAGGTACGACTTATAGTCAGCACAGTAGCAGTGAAAGCCCCGTTGCGCCTGTCATGTTGACAGTCATCGACAGCCACGCTGCACTAAAGAAAGGCCCTGAGCCTGCCCGCAACGTCGCAGAGCTCTTCGCCCCACATTCAGCGCTTCAGACGAGCTCTCACCTTGACCCCTTCCGATGCACAGATTCCGGGCGGTAGCCTTCGTTGTCAAAACAAAATAAGAAAAAAAAAGAAGGGAAGAAAAAGACGGGAAATGAAACAGAGACACGGCGCTTACTTGCAAATGACTATTTAATTGATGTGGTGCAAAATATATGCACGTTTTTTCTTTCGTGTTTTTTTTTTGTCGTTTTTTTCGTTATAAATATCATGTACGAAGTAGTCCAACATCACAGCTGCTGAAGGTCTCCCTTTTACTTGTTTTTACTGAACGAGAAGATGCCTGTCCACCAAGAGAGAGAGAGAAGCTCTTTACAGGACAGCAGATATTTTTTACCGGCGCGCATATGACCGCTCACATGCTACTCTGCATAGGGAGAGGGAAGGCGAAAGCAGCGCCCACGAAGAATCATCTTTGCCATCACGGCTGCTTGAGCGGGTTCTGAAGGAATAAATCAATCAATAATTTGTTTAACATGCTCAGGAACAATAGTGAGCTGTGAGTGTAAGTGCACAGAGAAAGAAAAACAGAAGAAGAAATGTAAAACAGCTATCAGCAGAATTAGGTTATGGGTTAAAAATATCACAAGAAAAAAATTAAGAACTTGATAAACAGCCACATAAAGAGTATCAATGCCGCAATAAAGACGCAAGTGAGAGACGGATTGAATGTACGGACAAAAAGGAAAACTACGATTAAACAGGAGAGGAGTGAAGCTAGAAAGGAGGCTCTTGAAGAAGTCAGAAGCTGGGAAGAAAGAGACCACACGCTTTTAAATATATTGTCACAGGAAATGGTATAACTGAAAATATATTTACAAAATATTTACAGCGAGCTGGAGTACTGCCAAGATGGCGGAAAGACAATCTCTTCAATCGTCGTCTTGTTCACCCAAATGGTCAACGTCATCTTTGTCCCATTGTGCGCAGTCTCGTAACATTAACCTCCGGCCGGAAAAGCGCCGAACCGGCGCCTAAGATGGGCGCGAGGTATGGCTTGAGGCGGGCCACGTGCACGACGTCTGAGGAAGGAGAAGACGTGGTAGAATCGAGCGGGGCTATTTCGTAAGTGACATCTGTCAATTGTCGCAGGACGCGATAGGGGCCAGAGTATCTCCAAAGTAGTTTTTCGGAAAGGCCAACGTGCCCAGACGGGGATCAGACAAGGACAAGATCACCCGCACTGAAGCGGGCGTCCCGGTGGTGGGCATCGTACAACTTCTGCTGTGACTGCGACGCAGAGAGGGGAAGACGGGCAATGTGACGTGCCTTTTCTGCTGTAGCAATGGCGTCGCGCGCGTATTCAGTAGGCAGTGCGGCAGGGGTCGAAATAAGTGTGTCAAAAGGGAGTGTTGGTTCTCGTCCGTATAGAAGATAGAAGGGAGAGTAGCCGGCGGTGTCATGGCGTGAGGAGTTATATGCAAAGGTGACAAAAGGTAGCGCAGTGTCCCAGTCATGGTGATGAGACGAAACATACATAGAGAGCATATCAGTGATACTGCGATTCAGACGTTCAGTAAGACTGTTCGTTTGGGGGTGGTATGCAGTCGTAAGTTTATGTTTGGTGGCACAGGCACAAGAACGAAGTAAGTCTTCAATGACTTTAGATAAGAAGTAGCGACCCCGGTCGGTGAGAAGCTGACGAGGAGCGCCGTGATGTAAAATTACGTCTTGCATCAAGAAGTCAGCGACGTCTGTAGCGCCACTGGTCGGGAGAGGTCTTGTGATAGCGTAACGGGTCGCATAATACGTAGCACCGGCAATCCATTTATTGCCAGCGCTGGAGAGAGGGAAGGGGCCGAGAAGGTCGAGGCCAACACGAAAAAATGGCTCGGCGGGTATGTCAATAGGCTGGAGGAGCCCAGCTGGAGGAAGAGATGGCCTCTTCCGGCGTTGGCACGACGCGCAGGCAGCGACATAACGTTGAACAGAACGGTAGAGACCGGGCCAGAAAAAGCGTCGCCGTACACGGTCATACGTCCTGGAAACACCAAGGTGGCCGGCTGTTGGGACATCATGCAGTTGCTCGAGTACGGTCGCCCGAAGGTGTGCGGGAACGACGAGTAGTAGTTCCGGTCCCTCGGGGTGCATAATACGGCGATATAATGTGCCATTTACAATGACAAACAGGCGAAGTGACCGGTCCGACGAGCCAGACCGCAGGCCATTGATGAGATCATTTAGAGACGTGTCCCGCCGTTGCTCGTCACCAATGTGGCTGAAACAGGAGAGCAAGAAAAGGCCAGGTGGTGTATCCTCCGTGGTAGCTTCGGGGGCATCAACGGGGTGCCGAGACAAGCAGTCGGCATCCTGGTGTAGTCGGCCAGACTTGTACACCACAGTGTACGTGAATTCCTGGAGACGTAGAGCCCAGCGACCTAGACGCCCAGTTGGGTCCTTGAGGCTCGAAAGCCAGCACAGAGCGTGGTGGTCAGTGGTAACATTAAAAGGCCGCCCGTATAAGTAGGGGCGAAATTTGCTAACTACCCAAACAAGAGCGAGGCACTCGCGCTCGGTAATGGAATAATTGCGCTCGGCAGGGGAAAGAAGCCGGCTGGCGTACGCAATAACTCGATCACAACCACGACGTTGGCATTGGGCTAAAACAGCGCCAATACCATAGCCACTCGCGTCTGTGCGTACTTCAGTTGGAGCATTGGGATCAAAGTAGGCGAGAATCGGCGGGGTAGTGAGTAGCGTGATAAGGTTTGAAAAGGCTATGGCTTGAGCGAAACCCCACGAAAACGGAGCGTCTTTCCTGAGATCTGTTAGTGGACGGGCTATGTCTGCAAAATTTTTGACAAATCGTCGGAAATACGAGCACAAGCCCACAAAGCTCCGAACATCCTTGGCACAAGTTGGTACAGGGAACTCGATGACAGCACGAACCTTAGCGGGGTCGGGACGGACGCCAGTTGAACCGGCGAGATGCCCGAGGATGGTAATTTGGCGGTGACCGAAGTGGCATTTAGAAGAATTAAGTTGTAGCCCAGCCGCACGAAACACCGATAGGATGGATGAAAGACGTGTGAAGTGTGTGGGAAATGTCGAGGAGAACACGATCACGTCGTCCAGGTAGCACAGGCAGATAGACCATTTAAAGCTGTGCAACAGCGTGTCCATCATTCGCTCGAATGTGGCCGGGGCATTGCACAAGCCAAATGGCTTAACTTTGAACTGATAGAGGCCGTCAGCTGTAACAAAGGCTGTCTTTTCACGGTCCCTGTCGTCCACGGCGATCTGCCAGTAACCAGAGCGCAGGTCGATGGATGAAAAATAGGTCGCGCCGTGAAGGCAATCCAAAGCGTCATCAATTCGTGGAAGAGGATATACATCCTTCTTGGTGATCTTATTGAGATGCCGATAATCAACGCAAAATCGCCAACTGTTGTCTTTCTTTTTAACTAAGGCAACAGGGGAAGCCCATGGGCTCGCGGACGGCTCAATAATGGCTTTTGAAAGCATCTTGTCAACCTCTTGTTGAATAACTTGGCGCTTGGATGGTGACACGCGATAAGGTCGCCGGTGAATCGGAGGCGCATCGCCAGTATATATGCGATGTTTGACGAGAGAGGTTTGACCTAAGGAACGGCCGTCAAAGTCGAAGATGTCGGAGTATGTGACGAGCAAATGACGGAGGTCATCGACTTGGGAGGGCAGAAGGTCCGGGGCAATCATCTTTGTGATAGCACTCTGTACCGACGGAGAAGTGGGCGCGTCGGTGGACAAAATTGCTGGCGTAGGATCAGATGACAGTGATGAAATCTGGCACTCATCTGATGGTGACAGGGTGGCCAAAACTATGCCTTCGGGAAGAACTTGAGGACAGAGTCCGAAGTTCAAGAGGGGCAGGCAAGTCTGGTTTGTCGCAACAGTCACAACAGTGTGGGGAAAGGAAATGTTGTGCGACAAAAGGACACTGGTAGACGGAGTAACCACATAGTTACCATCCGGTACACTGGGGCAAGGTACAGCGCCAATACAGGTGAGTGCTTGGGGTGGCAAATGAACAAACTCGGCACAAGAGAGCTGGCTCTGGACTACGTCAGGAGCATCTAGTGAAGCGGGGAAGTCAAGTTCAACGACACCGGCCGAGCAGTCAATTACAGCGGAGTGGTCAGTCAAGAAATCAAGTCCAAGGATTACGTCATGAGGGCATTGGCGAAGAACATGAAACAACACGGACGTGTGGCGGCCAGCGACGCTCACGCGTGCGGTGCACATTCCAAGCACGGCTGGAGTTTCACCGTCAGCGACACGCACAGCGCGGGACTTGGCAGGTGTGAGCACTTTATGTAAGCGTTCACGAAGATCAGAGCTCATGATACAAATATGTGCACCGGTGTCGATAAGGGCAGTAACGGGTAGGCCATCCACTTATATACGGCAAGTTGGTTCTCGTGCGTGGGTAAGGTCAAAAGAGGCTTTTCAGGTCGTGGGTCTAATACAGCGTCACCTCCGGGAGCTACATTGCTCAGTTTTTCTGGGAAGAGCGGCCAGAGGGGTGCGGCGATGAATAGCGGCGAGGCAGAGGGGACCGGGAACGACGATCGTGCGGAAAAGGTGAACGGCTGGAGCTGCGGGTTGGTACAGGAGCGTCTCGGAGCGGTGAGTTGTTACGAGCGGGAAACTGCAGGGGTCAATTGTCGTCACGGCGAATGTCAAAAAATGAGCGAGGGGAGGAAGGTTGGCGATACCGGAAGTGACGGGAAATATGTCCAACGCCGTGGCAATGAAAACATATGGGCTTATCGTCCTGGGTTCTCCACTGGGCTGGATCCCGATAGCGGCGCAACCAGTGGCGCACCGACGGGGGGGATTCGGGGGTTGTAACCCCCCCCCCCCCCCCTGAGGCCGACTTAACCCCCCCTTTTGTTTAACCCATTTTCTTTCCTTACGCATTTCCGTACTGCAACTAAGATGTAAGACGCGCAATCGTCTGCACACTCGCAAAAAGCGCATTTTTTTACAATTTCCCGTGAAAAAAATCGAAATTAGTGCTGTTTAGATGGTATTGGCAAACTGTCAACCCCCCCCTGGCAGAGATCCTGGGTGCGCTACTGGGCGCAACGTTGCTGTATTTCTGCAAGCCAGAAGAACAGAGCTAACCCGAGGGTGAGGAAGGGATGCAACAGGCTGGAGTCCTGCGTTAGCCAGCTCTTCCCTCACGACGGCTTGTAATAAAGAGAGTGTCGGTCGGGAGTCGTCGGAAGCGCGTGAGAAATAGGAAGGTGGCGACGCCGCCTGAATCTCACGACGAACGATGCGGACAAGGCTATCGGTGGTCGGTTGCTGATTGGGCGGCTGAACATCCGCGCAGGACGATGTAGCGGCCGTGTTTGGAAGCCGCATGAATTGTTGGGCGATGCGGCGACTCTTGAGTGTTTCAAAACGCCGACATTCTTTGATAATGTCTTCAACGGTCGAGCAGTTCTTAAAGACCAGCAAGCTGAAAGCATCATCAGCAATGCCTTTTGAAGCCAATCACGTGACTTACTTTGTCCGCCTCGGACATGGTGGCATCAACTCGGCGGCAAAGGGCGATAACTTCAAGGATGTACGACACGTACGACTCCGTGTGAGATTGGGCGCGACAGGAGAGATCTTTCGAAGCGGCGCTCAGGCGGCCAATTGGTTTGCCAAATAGGTCACGAAGCTTCTGCTTACATAGATCCCAGCTGGTCAGCTCCGTTTCATGAGTGTCAAACCAGACGCGTGCTGTCCCACTCAGGTAGAAACCCACATTAGCGAGTGTCACTGTCGGGTCCCACCGATTGTTGGTTGCGACGTGCTCATAATTCCTTATCCAGTCATCAACTTCGACGTTGTCGGTGCCGCAAAAAGATCCTGGGTCGCGGTGTTGGATCAAGATCACTAGCTGTGGTGCCGGTGGTGCGCTTGACGCAATATCCCCGCCTGTTGCATGGTGGAACTTGCCAGGACACGTCCGCTACGGAGTTCCGTCTTGAGTAGTACCCCAGCACTTCCACCAAAATGTCACGGGAAACGGTATAACTGAAAATATATTTACAAAATATTTACAGCGAGCTGTAGTACTGCCAAGATGGCGGAAAGACAATCTCTTCAATCGTCGTCTTGTTCACCCAAATGGTCAACGTCATCTTTGTCCCATTGTGCGCAGTCTCGTAACAATATCAATCAATCAACCAGTCCATCAATCAATTAATCAACCAAATGTTTATTATAGTGCCCAGGAACTGGTACGGTCCTTCGTATTGGGGCACTTAAAAAGTAACGCGCAAGACAAAATATACAAATAAGACATATGTGGCAGACAAAACAATGCGAGATGAAGAAACAAACAGAAAACGAGGAGGCGGGCGTAACAGGGAGTTAATCATACAATATGATTATCGACGTTTATCAAAACGCAGGAAATGAACTATGAAATATGTCAATACAGGCAGAATACTTCATACTTGTTTTTTGAAGTCGAGCCATGGACAGTCTGTGATGTAACAAGGCCGGACAAAACGTGGGGAATCTTGCCTGGTACACTTTGCGGCACGGAACATTGCACATCATGAAGAAGCTTAAGGCAATGTATAATGCCATGGACCAGCTCATAGATGAGCAAAAGGTCTGACTTCATACGTCTTTATTTTAGAGGTGTGAGTTGAGGTATATTTGAGAGGACTTGACTATTGTCGCCAGAATGGCAAAAGCGGTGCTTGAAAATCAATATCAGTTTTTTTTCTTGGACGCGTTCAGTGAGGTCAGAATTAGATTTGCACGTTCCTCCCCAAACTACAGAGGCATCCTCTAGTAGTGGAAGGCACGCAGTTGAATGCAATTCAGAAAGGTAACAGGGGGGTGGAAGTCATGCGATACACGACAAACCATACCAAGAGCGCGAAGGGCACGTTGCTTTTCATATTTAGCGTGTGAAGAGAAGCTTAGCGTTTTGTTCAAGTACACACCTAGATCTCTCATTTCATCGACCCTGGGCAGTGGAGCATCCCGAAGGTTGTATGGAAATTGCACGTGGTGTGTTTTCCGCGTATAACTTAATACTATAGTTTTGGAAGCACTTAGAGTAGCTATTTGTCTCTGCACCAGTTTGAGAGTGAAAAAAATGTCTTTTTCGAGGTCAGTGTAGTCGTGAACACTGTTGACAGTATTAAATAGCTTGAGGTCGTCAGCATTAGAAGGAGGGAAGAGCATAGGAGCCGACTACGGGAGGGGCTCCGGGGCTCGAGCCCCCTCCGAAGTTATTCCGGGGGGGGGGGGGGGGGGCGAGCCCTCCTCCCCGTCCCTAAATTGTCATTACCGGAGGTTTCTTACCCACATAATTTGAGGATTCTTTTGCGTTGCCTGTACGTTTTTACTTTTGTTGTACCTAAAAGCTTACGGCATCATTGTTGGCGAAGACGTACACGGCTTTTAATTCATACTTTCGCTTTATTTCGGCAAATCCTGACAATAGGAGGACAAGCGCATTAGAAGCACCAGCGGCAGCTATATACCTCATCTGTGTTTCCTCACTTCAACATTTTTTTAAAAACATCTCTGTCCGGGCGCCTTCTGCAGTGTTTCCGTTTGTTCGCTGTCGTTCCCTGTGCTTGTATACTTATGACGGTCATCTCAAATACATTTTACGACGTCTTCATTCATGCAAACTTATTCAAAGAGCTTATTTCCTAGACGACAATTTATTTCTCAAGGGCAACGCTGCAGTGCCAGCCGAAGGAGCTCAGACCAGCCCATTGCGTGTTTTTCATGCGCGGATCTAGACTTTTCAGATTGAGGGACTAATAGGAAGCATAAATAGCACATGACTAATAAAAGCGTAAACGCATAAAGATAGCACATAAGAATTCATTTAGGTTACCATACCTGCAGTGGTGCAACTAGCATGTCACTATCTCCTACATATGACTGGCAGGCGCGTAGCCAGGGGGGGGGGGGGGGGGGGGGGGCTGATGGGGCTTCAGCCCCTCCCGAAATTTTTTCGTGCGGGCATGCACCACCGACCAAAACCACCACCGACGCCGGCAATCATTCTGGATTTTGTCTACAATGTCTTTTTCACGCTCGAAAAGACATTTCGGCACGAACATTGCGAACTGGGGCTGGATTTCGTGACAACGCCTTTGCACCTGGAGTCACGTAACGCAAAGAGCCCCATCCGAGCACAAACTTTGAACGGCTTTTCGATAGCGAGCGGGCGCGTTGCAGCATCTGGCAGCGGCCGCGGAATGTACGGAGCGCATGGATTTCAATTACGAAACTTCATGGGTATAAAGTTCTCATAAACATTTGACGCGAAAGGTGCGCTGACATTTCCAAAGCCATGCTTTAAAAGATTTTCAATTATAGAACTTTATGGGGTTAATGTTCTTATAAACTTGGGCCAACATGCGCGCACAGCAACGCTCGTGTCCAAGCCGTTCCATAAATGGAAGCGCGCGCTCGCAATCTCCCACACACACGAAAATACTAAATATCACCGTGACTGTCAGCTAGCAGCTGATAATTGTCTCCAAACATTTTCAGGAAGCGTGCCTAATGTGATTGATCAGCTGGACCAGGGCAGACAAAGTAAAATATGAGAAAACAGAAGAAAGTAAACGGCCTATTATTGAGATTTTTTTTGCGGGTGACAAGGTCTGGCTCTCCGTGGCCACAGGGACAGGGGCCCTATGGATTTAAGCAATGCCCCTGCTGAAAACACAGGCATTTTCAGAGTGCTTCTTCGAGTGCGAGCTGATTGTGGAGATACATATCTGAAGAACCATTTGGACAGTTGCCCCAGTAATGCCTCGTATTTAAGCCCAGACGCACAAAACCAAATTATAGAAATTTGTGGTGACATTATCAAAGAAAGCCTAGATTCAAAAGCAGGCTGCTTCTCCATACCTCCTGACGAAACGACGGACATCGCTGGAATCGAATAGCCTACTGTTTGTGCAAGGTACCTAAACAAGGATGCCAATGACATCGAGGAAGTGTTTTAGGTTTTAGAACCGGAATGCTCTTTCTCATTGCGACTGCAGGTTATATGTAAATGTGTAAATACTGCTGTAGCTTCTAGTCACCCCTCCAGTGACCACTGCTAGCGCAGAGAGAATATTTTTTAAACAAGAGTTTACTAAAGAACTACTTGCGCTCTACAATGTCTGTGGAACGCATGGTTAGGCTGGCGCTTCTATACAGCCACAGAAACGTCGGCATCAACGTGTCCGAAGTCATTGACCGCCTCGCTCAACTTTCCCGCCGAGAGAAGTTTGTTCTTTAGATAGCGAAGCAGCAAAAATCAATACAAGTAAAAAGCACTGTTCCTTCAGGTCCATAAGTTCATAATTATGAAAACGCATGACCGTTCATTAGCTTTTAAAACCGCAGAAATTTTCGCCGTTTATTCTATCATGATCACAATTATCACGCGAATACAAAAATTACGAGAATACCAATAACCAATTTTGACCGACCTTGCTCATTGAAAGCCCGGCCCACGCGGCGTTCGCCAAAAACACACTCGGATATTGGGTAGTTCCACTTACCGCATCATCTGTGGCCTTCGTTTGTCCTTTTCTTTCATTTTCAGCTACCTGCTTTTATTTCTTTATTGAAACGAAGGAATACCCTCCTTTAATTTTGGGTGCAGAATAATTGTTGGCGTTGTGCAGGCAGTGAAATTACACATTTTCGTACTGATTTATGCATTATTCCTCTATTATTCTACCCACATGGCGCTGTCGCGACCGCTGCATGGCCCAAGTACTTATCACGATTTCTGCGATTATAGTTATGTTCTTGCCTAGATAATCTGTCTTTCTGTGCGCAAAGTTTACTATCTGTGATTGAGCAACATGTTTATTTGTCTTCTTTGACGCATTATATACACTGACGTTTGCTTAAATACGTAGATTTATTGGAGACTCATACGTATTTTTAAATATCTTATTGCGAGGTTTTGTGTATACAAGCAGTGAACTTTGTTTCCAGCGACTCTTTTTTTTTGCCCTCTAGCGAATTGTATCTTCGCATTTGTATGTTCCATTCAACCTTCGCAATTTGTAATATATAATTTGCAGAACTCCCACTTTTTATTTGTACTCACTGCTGCGTGTATTATCTCGGTGTAATTACAATACACGACTAGTTACAGCTGCTCCTGCGCAATCGATTGCAACGAGGGATAGCGTCATTGAGGTTTCTTCCTGGGAGTTGCATATGTAGAAAAATCTAAACAAGGTTATTGAATGACAAAGATTCATCAAAATATTTGTCCTCAACTTATTCATTTTATGGCCTTTACGTTTTTCATATAAGCTGCATGTACTGCTTTGCTGGTTTCGAACTGATATTGACCCTTTTCGCGGCGATCCCGTGGGCGCTGCCATATTTGATCACGTGGTGACGCGTCCATTGCTTGCCTCAAATGCCTCCGTTGCCTCCTTGTTTACAATGGAAGTGTATGACGCCGGCGCGGCTTAGAAAACCTCTGTTTTCGGAGATATCATAGACGGTGACTAGATGGACGACACGAAGCTTTGATCACAGCTTCAGAGAACATGCAAAAGCGCTTCCGGAGCTGATTAAGCTATGTCCATATGGCATAAGCAACGTATACGGTGCTTGTTCTAAAAGCGGGGCTAAATATGTATTCCAAGCTGTCCGATTATGAATTCAGTGAAGATTAGCGTGTTTTGCTCTTTGTTCTTTATTCGGCAAATATTTTGAAGCAGTGGCTTGTCAGTTTCTGACTCAGTGAAGTTCCTCGGTGCGGCCACTACAGTGGCGCACCGACGGGGGGAGATTCGGGGGTTGTAACCCCCCCCCCCCCCTGAGGTCGACTTAACCCCCACTTTTGTTTAACCACTTTTATTTCCTTACGCATTTGAGTGCTGCAACTAAGATGTAAGACGCGCAATCGTCTGCACACTCGCAAAAAGCGCATTTTTTTACAATTTCCCGTGAAGAAATCGAAATTAGTGTTGTTTAGATGGTATTGGCAAACTGTCGACCCCCGCCCCCCGCCCCCGCCCCCCCTGGCAAAGATCCTGGGTGCGCTACTGGGCCACTATCTGATTATTTTCTGCCTAATCACTCGCGGGTGTGCTCAGTTCCGAATCCGATAGATTTGTTCTTGCTGCGCAGAAGGCTTGAAACGTAGCTGTTTTGTAGATTGTAATACCTTGTAGCAAATATATATTACAGCTAGTAACTTGCTTACTCTTGCGGACCATCACGAAACATTCAGCTTCGACCATTGGTTCGCCATAGGTGTAGTCCGCCATTTATTGTGTGTATACAGTGCCCATATATTCAAGTGTGAGTCCATTCACTTATTCTTGATACGTCGGCGATAGAGTGGGCGTAAGTTTTCCTGCCATTTGGACAGATGTGTATAGATAACGTGCGCGAACCTTACTATGACAGGAAGCGGCGCTACTCCCTTTGTCATTGTTTAACGAGTGGTACTCATTCTTGCCGACGTTCTGGGGATGAAGCCCTTTCTTTGAAGGTTAGCGATACAAGGCTGGCGGATGAGCAAATTTCTGCATGCTCGAGGAAAGCCGTACATCACGAAGTGCCGGTAACACGTTCGGACAGTTGCAGCAGCGGTCCGCGAACTTCGCCACACAGATTCATTCTATTCCTTAACATGCCAGTCACTATTCTTGCAGCCAACTACTGCACACGTCTTCAATCCACATTATTCAATCTAGCATGATTGGAGCACAGTGTGTTAGCGAAAACTCAGTTGCATTTTCGACAGCTGATCGCATAGAAGCAAGGTAGAAGCGGTAATGGTTTCGTATTCGTGCGTGGTCGCTGAGGAGAGGTATGGCGCGCCGGCGTGAGCGCCATCTCGTTTCTCTAAAACAAACTGCTCCGCGAAAAGGGTCAATAGTTCTAAAGTTCATGTGATGTTTTCTTTACTTATTAATTAGACAAAAAAAAAAACCGGAAGCATTGATATCAGTTATTCCTGCCACAATTTTTGGGGTATACGAATTTATTCTTTTATGACAACATACATGTTTTAATGGACAGTGCATAGCGTTCAATATTTCGTTTGCACCATCTAATATACAATGGAATTGGCAATGCAGTTATTATTCATGCATTTGATCCCTCGACAAATTCTATAAGGAGGAGGCCGCTCTGCAACCTGAGCCCCCCCCGAACAAAATTTCTGGCTACGCCACTGATGACTGGTACATTTACCTCGATTTTAACCGAATAAAACGTGTTTGCTCATGACGAGTAGCTCCCATGGTATAATATCTTCTTTTTCATTTTTTTTCACAGAAACGCTCGGCAGTAACTCGAGGACCTGACAGTGCAGTGTAGATTCAAACAGCACCACTTGTTCATTTAACTGCTTCTCAAAATTAGGCCTTTCTTCACCGCTTAATTTCAAGTGCCGGTAATTTGAAGTAAAGCTAATTTAGCTTACAGCTATTTGCAGAATAGGCTAAGGAATGTACCAATGTTTATTCACTGTTCCGTGCTACACGTTCAACTCACTTGTGCAATTTACTGCTGCTTGTTTCTTGAGGAACAGACATCACGAATCTGTTTGGCGAACTGACACAGGCTGCTCGGCCTAAATTTTGTGCGAAATATGCATTTTGGACCGGATGACTGCAGCTAGAAAGAAGCCGAAGCCTCATTCATTAGCAATATGAGACTTATTGAAGATATCATTATTCCCCTGTGGAGGTCAAAAATCAAGTGAATTCATTTGAGGCTTGTGGTGTCTTCTGTATGAGGTGGGTATGTGAGGTTCTCTTCCATGTACTCACCAAGCGAATCATCAGTTTGGTGTAGTTAGGCAACGCAGGATCGAGACATGGTGAGGCAGAAGGCGTTTGAATTTTCCTCTTCAGTGCAGCCTAAGCTGCGCTGTATAGTCTCCAGTACACCTTAGGCAATGTAATTGGCGCTTAAAGAACTGCTTCATGGTTTCAATTCGAAGTTGTAGTGAACTGATGGGTTTCGAGAAAAATGCGTGCCTCGCCATAACCACAGTCGGTAGATTTAGTTGTGTAAGGGCTCTGCCATGATGTCGATAAAGGCATCATGAATAAAGGTCACTGAAGTCAAGAGTTGGACGGAAACCCGTCTGGTCGGGAATATGCATGACAACAATTAAAACGGACACCGACCACGAAAGTTGAAAAAATATAATAAGACGTTTCGGCTCCCGCACGGGAGCCTTATTCACAATAAAGGTGAAAGCGGAAATGTTTTCCGCTTTCACCTTCATTGTGAATAAGGCTCCCGTGCGGGAGCCGAAACGTCTTATTATATTTTTTCAACTTTTGTGGTCGGTGTCCGTTTTAATTGTTGTCATAAAGGTCACTATGAAACATTTTCTAGTGTGCAATTGATAGGCTCTCGATCTTAACCACGAAACTGTTGTTTATGGTATTCGTGAAGTATATACATACTATACGTGATGGGCCGTCGTGTTAACAGCCATGAGGAATGCGTTTTCTGGGTGCCTGTTTCAGAGAACGGTGAAAATATTAGCAAATGTTTTCATGCAAAATGCGTGCTTAACTCTTCCTTTTACACATTATTAATGTAGCCGTATTTCACTAGAACAACTCACCGTAATAATAAGAATCATCATAAAAGATTCGCTGTGCAGCTTCCTTCTAACACGCATTTATAATATTGACATCAAATACCAATACCAAGATTTTTCTTCCTTGTAAAATGCAATGTCTTTCATAGCTAAGCACTAAGGGAATGTTAAGTATGTTCCGGAGCATCATACACAACTTCGTGTGTTGAAATTGCAGACATTCTTTTTACGCAAAGTTTATGGACAGACACTGCGCATATACGCCTTGCAAAACCAGTAGACGCCTTCAATGCTACATAGCTTGCGATATCCACGCCGCAAATTTTCGTGACTCGCGGTTTTGATGAAGAAACTGCCGTTCAGGCATGACAGTAAAAAAAAAAAGAAGCCCGCATATCATTCAATAAGTACGGCTCGAGCCAGCAATACCCCAAGCATGCCCGAAGGGAACGAGCGCGCGCAGCAGCCGAGCGAGCGCCGACCTGGCCGCGAGGTCACTCATAGAGGGCGCCACTCCAACTTCTCAGGCTCTCAGCGCTAATAGCAATAGTGCGGTCAGCCTGCAGCATTGTCGACGAGGACACGAACTCGTATATTGTCGGCGCAGCAGTGCCGACGACGTGGTACTTACGCTGTGTTTCGGTAGAGATTTCAGCTGTTCACTACGATATTCGGTTAACGTGCGGTACGTTGCAATATAGGCCGACACGACACCGACATCGATATAAGTCGACCTGAAGCCGACGCGAACATTTGGCCGTGACTAGTTGGCAGACTGTCAGCGGGAGACATATGTTATCATATTAGTATGACCAAGGCGTGACCGACGACGCGGCCGACGACAGTAAGTCATCGTAGCGTGACGTGCTTCTGTGCCAACGACGCCGACACAACCAGTGTGCCGATCGCCTTGCGATCCGCCGCCAAGCGAGAACATCGCACCGACAACGCCAATTTCGCAGCAACTGTGCTTATGTATGTATTTATTGACGGTCAAATTGAGGCGAAACGTACTGCCGAAGTTGAAATTCACAATTTGAAACCCTGCCCAGCCGTCCACAGATCGAATTTGAGGCGGCGTCGATCTCGTTAAGCGCAGATTCATTAGGCCTAATTAACACAGCCTACGAGTTCGTCCACTACCGGCGGACCTGAAATATAGGGCAAGCAAGTACGACGAAGGAAATTGCTTTTATAGTTCGGTCCTAGCCATGCCGACTTGCAGTGAAACACTCTTATCATAGTAGGATGCACACACACAAAAAGTGGGAAGCGGCCACACGGCGCAGTGCGAACAGCGCGGAAGTCGACCGTATTTGATCGAAGGCTGTCGATCGGTCGCACTCGCCGGCGCTTCCATAACAAAGTGCAACTACGTAGAGTGGTAAAGCTGTGTGTATTGTCATGCTGCCAAATTTGCCTCTTATGCCTATCAGGCAACAAGTGATGGTTCTTTCGATACTGCAGCGTAAACAACATCGCTCGTTGCCCCGAGAGTACGGCAGGCATCGGTAATTGCGCTTGATAGATATATATGTATGTGCGCGCTGTCTAAATGAGCGCTTATGAGCGTAGAGTTTACTCTAGCAATACGCTATCGAACACACAAACTGTATGGCTGATGAAGAACACGAAAAGCGAGGACTTTCACTATCAGCAGTCACTGCCCTCCCCAAAATGGCGACATGACCACCTCGTCGCTGTGTCCGAAGTGCCCGGGACGCTCATGCCTTGTCGTCTCAGTGTGATACAACACTTCTGATATGCGCATGAGAAAAGTTCAAATATGTTTTGAGCACTTCGTCATTATTTCGTGTCAGCGGTGCATGGTTTCTACAGTACTTCAACCGAGTGATGACCATACACGTGCCGGTGTAAAAAAATGCGCCGTTCTTGTGTTGTATAAATACTCTGCTTTAAAGAGCTATGGTCAAAACTGAGCTGTAAAAGCAGTTTTTATTATCCTATTGGCGTACGTTTAGTGAACAATGGCAAATGCATCAACTCGGCTGCTGCGATGCGGCTAATCTCCGCTGAGCGGTATCGACCCCAGCTCGAACTTTATGTGAGCGGCTGGCGAGTGCTCATTTTCGTGCATTTCAACTCCCGAAGCATGTTTGGGTTGATATTGAGTACGACTAAATAAGAATACAAGCGTAAAACGCTGTGGCAATTGCGTTACGGTGCGATGTATTCGTTCAGAGGCACATCGCAAGGTGACTGGTTTTGTCGGCGCAGCTGCACGAAAGCCCGTCATCATATTTCGACGACTTGCGGTTGTAAATCGCGCCAGAGTCGTTGCCGGCCTCGGTGTACTACCCAGGAAGCGTCCAGTGACACAAAGCGAAAATTACAACCACTGACAAATACACGAAACAATTTTAGCTCGCTTCATGAAGCGTGCCTCTCTGCATGCCGCGGTGCCCCGACACCGTGCATTTCGCTTCTCGCGGAGTCCGCTAAGGTGGCGCCACAGCGCAATGCAGAGGCGGACATTACTTGCACAAAAAATTCAAATGCATAATCGACTAATTAACAAAAATTCACCAATGAGGTTTTTAACATATTAACTTATGGCCAATGTTGCAATTTGCAAGCCGTGGAGTTCGCAAGGCGGATGCACTAAGAACTAATTATCAGGATGGCACCAGTTTCGAGATATTCATTCCCGAACATTGCCGAGACATGCACTGGCGTTCCAGTTACTTTTGTGCTAAACGGCCGTGGTTGCTTAGTGGCTATGGTGTTGGACTACTAAGCATGAGTTCGCGGGATCAAATCACGGCCACGGCGGCTACATTTCGATGGGGACGAAATGCTAGAACACCCGTATACTTATGGCGAATTCCATTGGAGAAGAGGAGCAGGGCGCCGCGCAGTGCGGAGTCGGGTGACAGCGCAGTGAGAGCAGGCACACTCGACCCGCCACTGGAATACGGCGTGCATTCGGAGAGCAGGTGGGAGGGAGACTTGTGAGGAGAAATGTACCATGTGACTAAAGCAATCGACGTCCCACCATTCTCTGCAGGTGAGCGGCAAAACACGCCTGATCATCTTGTAATCTGTCGGGCTTAACGCTGTCACCGTTTGCGGCCACGTACTACATACTTTTGTGCAGCGCCGACGCATTCCTCAACGTTTCCGCCTGCGAAGATCATCTCAAGTTGAGCTCTAGCAGCTTTCGCTGCTGTCACCATGGAGTGTCTCAAGCACTTCAGCAAGGCGAAGACGCTTTGCTGGCGCTGTCCCCCGCGCATCCGACGAGAAGCAAGGCGGACTAGAAATGCCAGGCTCTGTCGCTAAATCGCTGCGAAGCTCGCTCGTATCACCGACGTCAAAATCAGCAGTGTCACAACACAAACCACGCTAGGCTGCCGCCATTGCCGCCGCGCGCGCCGGCTGAAGCAAAATAAAACGAAATGAGGAGGATATGACGGTTTAAGCCACGTGACTTCCTCCGTACTCCGCTTTTCAAGCGAGAGCAGTCCGGACTGCTCCCAGCTGCTCTCGGCGCCGCGAAACTGCTCTTGTTCTACCACTGGATGACGGCGCTCCCACTCCTGTTCGACCACTGAAACACGTCGCCTCTGGAACGAGCACTTTCAGCGTGCTTTTGAGTGCTCCTGTTCTCCCATGGAATTCGCCATTAGATTTAGGTGCACGTTAAAGAACCAAAGGTGGTCTAAAATTAATCCAGAGTCCTCCAACACGGGCGTGCCTCATAATCAGATCGTAGTTTGGCACGTAAACTCCATAATTGATATATCTATTCATACTTTTGTGTTTCGATGCATAAAACGACGTTTTGTTAAGAAAGTGACTGGCACGCCAATGCATTAGTTAGAAAATCAATATCTCGACGTTGTTATGGTATGGTATGGTAAAGCTTTATTACGATCCTCGGAACGCGCGTGAGCACGTAGCGGGCCGCTCCACGTCGGTACAGAAAGGCCGAGCCTCTCTGCTGCGTCGCGGGCCCGATGGACAGCCCATAGCTGTGCTTCAAGATCGGGGCTGCTTAGGGCAGCCTCCTATTTGGTAGACGTGACATCGTCGCCGTCGTGTAACGCGGGGCACCGCCAGAGCATATGTTTCAAGTCAGCTAGGTCTGAGGATAGCTCGCAAGCATTGGTCGATTGTATCTCTGGATATATTCTGTGTAACAGTGTGGGGTTAGGGTATGCCCCGAACTGGAGTAATCTGAGTGTCAACGCCTGTGGTCTGTCTAGTTTCTTATGTGACGGAGGATATCGTCTCGGTGCCATGTAAAAATGTTTGGTAAGTTCGTTATATGAGGATGGAGGGTCCGGATTGTCCATAACCTCAGCGTCGCGCCACCCGGTAGCTACGCGGTCAACGACTCCTCGCGCAGCTCTGTGGGCCGACTCGTTGAGGTTGGGCGGGGCGCCCTCGATCTGCCCCATGTGTGCAGGGAACCAAATGATCGTGTGGGACTTTATGTCCTTGTCCCGCAGAATGCGCAGAACCTGCTCCGAAACGGTGCCCTTGGTGAAAGCTCGGACAGCCGTCCGCGAGTCGGTGTAGATCGTGGTCCTTTTGTCGTCCAGCAGGGTCAGGGCTATGGCACCTGCTCCGCCACCTCGGCCGACTTCGTTCGAACAGTCGCAGAGTTCGTGATTTTCCCATCGTGATCGATGCCCACCGCTACGAACGCCGTCCCGTCGGGGTACCGGGCAGCATCAACAAAACAGCAATCGGAAGCCTCTTCCCGAGCCTTGACCAGGAGAGCCTTGGCCCTAGCTCGTCTCCGGCCTACGTTGTGTTCGGGATGAACGTTGCGTGAAATTGGAGCGACGACAATGCGTTCCCGCTGTTCCCGAGGGAGACTGCAGAAGCGGGACTCGATTTCCGCCGGAGGAATCCCCAGCTCCCGCAGGATGCTCCTACCCGTTTGGGTGGTGGACAGCCTGGCGTACTGCGCCCTCTCCTGTGCTTCCGCGATCTCTTCCAGCGTGTTGTGCATGCCGAGACACATGCCGTGTTGTGCATGCCGAGACACATGCCGTGTTGTGCATGGGGAGGCCGAGGGCCCTCTTGATAGTCTTCCTGATCAACGTGTTGAGCTTGTCCCTCTCCGACCTTTGCCAATTGTGCATGGCCACCACGTAGGTAAAATGACACATCACAAAGGCGTGCACCAGTCTCACAAGATTATCCTCTCCAAGACCCTGCTGCCGGTTGGCAACTCTCCGTATGAGTCTGATGGCATTGTCCGTTTCTTGGCTAGTTTAGACACCGTCAGGTTATTGGAGCCGTTTGATTCGATAGTCATACCTAGGACCCGCAGGGAGTCCACCCTGGGGATGACACCGTCCTCACTTGTCCGTAGAGTGATGTCGACGTACTCTACAGGCTTCCAACCCTTCGGTTTGGGCTCCCCTCGCCTGGGCCTGTAAATGAGCAGTTCTGATTTCCGAGGGAACACCGGAGGCCGGTCGGCTTAAGATATTCCTCCGTGATCTCGATGGCTTCCTGCAACGCAGCCTCCACCGTCCATCACTGCCTCCGGTACACCAAATGGTGACGTCGTCTGCATATATGTGTGATTAATACCCTCGACTTCGGAGAGTCTCCTCGACAGACCGATCATGGTTAGGTTAAACAGGGTCGGGATATGACAGACCTTGTGGAGTCCCTCTGAAACCCAGCCTAACCGAGCGCGAAACGAGGTCCGCCCTGAGAGTGGCTTCTCTGTCCGCAAGGAATGATCGTGTGTAGTCGTGGAAGTGCTTGCCCAACCCGAGGCTAGATATCTGGCTCAAGACAAAGGAATGCACGACGCTATCAAAGGCCTTCAGGTCTAATCCAAGTATGGCTCTTGTGTCCCTCGTGTTACGGTCAATGACTTGATATTTGATCAGCTTCATGGCATCCTGCGTTGACAGTCCTTACCTGAAGCCTATCATATTGTGTGGGTAAATATCCCGGTCTTCCAAGTATCGCGAGACCCAGTTTAAGATAGCATGTTCGGCGACCTTGCCAATGCACGAAGTGAGTGAAATCGGTCGGGGTTATCGAGACTAGGGGGCTTGCCCGGCTTGGGGATGAGGATGGTGGCAGCCCACCTCCACATCTCCGGTATTTACATCGTTCCACATCTGGTTGATAACGTCCGTCAGGTACTCCACCGACTTGTCGTCCAAGTTCCTCAGTGCCTGTTTGTAACTCTAATCCGGACCAGGGGCAGACCTTCCGTTTAAATCGTGCAGCGCCGCCGGATCTCCTCGACACCAAACTCCGCATCCAGCCGGGTTCGCGACGCCCCCATATTCTGGGACGGGGTACGCCGGACGTAGGCAGGCATACTTCT